>NW_024609884.1:27392589-27543702 GCF_016920785.2 Ixodes scapularis | reverse complement strand
CCCTCCAAATTAGCGGAACCGCCATGGGCCCAAAATTGGCCCCACATTATGCCAACACTTTCATGGCGGAATTGGAGGGTGGGTTCCTCACAGATCGTCCGATTCAGCCATATTTCTACAAAAGGTATATTGACGATATTTTTATGATATGGACAGGCACCGAGGACGAACTCAACACATTTATTTCGGAATAGAATTCGGCTCATTCATCTATTCGGTTCACCCACAACGTATCGCAGCGGACAATTAGTTTCTTGGACGTTACCGTCGAAATTCAGGATAACAAACTTTCCGCTAAACTCTACAGAAAACCCACGGACAGGCAACAATATATTAACTACGATAGCTGCCATCCCCGCCACTGCAAAAATAGTTTGCCCTATTCTCAGGCGCATAGGTACAAACGAATATGCAGCAACGAGAAAGACTTCAAACAAAACGCAGATAATCTAGCGAAAGCACTCATTAGGCAAAATTATCCTCCAGGCGTCATAAACAATGCTATAGAAAAGGCTAGTAAACTAGACCGCACGACAGCCATCAACAAAACAAGCGTTCGAAATTCTGAGAATAATCAGTATAATTTAGTGCCAACCTACGCAAGTAACCTTCCCTACATCAACATCCTACGCAAAAATTTTAATATTCTCTCACAAAACCAGCGCCTCCAATCTGTCTTTCCGCAGGCTCCACGCGTCGTCTACCGTCGAGGAAAAAGCCTTAAAGACATGCTAGTACGATCCAAAACCACACATGAGGAGTTCCTGGGATCTCGGCCATGCCGGGTGCCGCGGTGCAAAGTGTGTAGCCACATGACGGAATCCGTGGAGGCAAAAAGTACAAATTCGGACTTCACCTTTAGGATAAACGGAAATTATAACTGTAACTCAGCTAATGTTGTCTATCTGTTGCACTGCCGCGTATGCAACATGCAGTATATTGGACAGACCGATCTCCCTTCCGTCAAAGATTTAACAATCATAAGTCCCACTCCCGCTCTCCAAACATATGCGTCTCGATCAACACCACATAAACAAAATATTTTTAACTATATACTTCAATCGGGATTCAGTACAGCACGCGAAAGGGAGCAAAGGGAATCGTACCCAATTAAAAAATTTAACACGCTTCGCGCGGGCATTAACGAGAGCGCCGGCCTGCTTAGCTGCTTACATCTTGAACGGTTCACCTCCTCGGAACCCCCACGTCGACGGGAAAACGAACAGACGGAGTCCCCTGCCTAGAGTTTCCCTGCGCTGGACATCATTACGACCTCGAGGAGTGTCTTCGCTCTCGGGTGCGAGATGGGGAGGCGGGCGGTGAGAAAAATAAAAATAGGGAAAATGGAAGAGGAAAAGAGGGGGGGGGGGGACATGTTTGCACGTGAGTGTGTGGGTGTGTGTGTGTGTGGGGGGGGAGGGGGGGGGGGTGGGGGGGTGGAGAGGGGTGCTTGGGTGTGTAACTTGAACCATCGCGCGTCTCGGTTCGCGCCCGAGCTGCTCCTGTGTCTCTGCTGGCTCTTCTCGGCCACCCGGGCGCGCTTTTGGGACCACTTGATTGTTTTATTCCCTTGTTTCGTTTTGGACACTGCCGAGCCCCAACGGCGCCTAGCGGGAGGTTGTTTGGGGATGTATGCGAAGCCCCTTCCCTGGCCGCGGCCTTCGTCTACCATGGTCGGTCCTGAGAAGTTGTTTTTTCGCCCTTCCTCAATGTTTTTTTTTTGTCGTCGTGTCAATGTGGCGGGTTTCCAGCTTTCACTGCAACATTAGGACCTGATGAAGAGCGGTCGCCGCTCGGAACGTCGTCCAATAAATACGTTTTAAAGCATTTACCTCCTTTTTACGATATATATATGTATATACATATATATATGTGTATGTATATATTTCGTGCATTGTCATCTAACAAAAAGTAGATTATACCGCGGAGCTGGGGGAGAGCTTCGTGATCAAACGTAAAAGAAACTAGCGAATGACTAGTGAGTAAAATAAAGGGGCGAATCGATGTCTCTCAAATCCTTTTGAGATTCGCCGATAATTATTCCAGTGTATCTGGTGTAGTAGACTACACGCCCTGCTTCATTCCGCGACATAGAAAGCGCACAACTTTCAAAACGAGGGGGTTAAGTGTCGGCTGTGCAAACAACATTTCGCCCCGGTCCTCGTGAATGCATTCCGGCTAAAAACAGAAACGCGAAATGTCCTCGGGCTCGACGCCCGTCTCACTGCAGACAAGATACTGCAGAGACCCGGAGATCATTATTAATCTTTCATGCGACCGCACTGTCCTGTTTGCAGAATTACTCAACGTCCGCTGGCACGACCGACAATAAAAGTCGATGAACAAGCTTTAGACTGTCCTCCCCTTATCGCCTTGGATAACTTTTTCCGAGATTTTAACTTCAGGAGTGAGGTTAACTATCTCGTCTTGAAAGCATTCATCTAGGGCAAGAAAGACAGAATTTTTTATCTGAACAATATACCTATAGCATAGATACCCGTGACCTCCGATTCGAAACTTCATTTCTATAAAAGTATAATTTGTTGGATATCCTTTGCTTTTCGAGCGAAATTGCGGAAAATAGCCGGATGCGTGCCTAAGTTATTTTTGAAATATCAGTTAAAGACAACATGTGGTGAACATACCTTCGCCGGACAGGCTCCACGGTCGCCGTAAAATAGCCACATCTCAAAGCAAATCTCATGCTAGAGGTTTACACAGTCGAGAACAAAATCGTGAATTTCTTCCAATTACTAAAATCTGATATTCCTTGGCAATGATAAACCGAAACGAACGTTGTGGATGTATAACGTTCAGTCTTTTTAGATAAAGCTAACAAACTTTCCGAACTTGACAACATTCTTGCCAATCTGCGAACGCGATATAGAGCAACACTAGTGCGGAACTAAAGGACGCAATGATTCCTGTTTATGCCGACAAGGGACTCGAAGACCACACAAAAATGGCTATTTCACCTGAAGCCAGCAACGAGAAAATGCTGCTCTCCACGCGTGAAGCAAGACATGCGAGACTGTAAGAACACCTGAAAAACAATGTGTAAGCTGCTTGTTTAGACTGGCGTTGAAGTTCGGACAACTTTGTATTCAAATGCTCCCAGCGCGAACAGGAAGCTGTTAATGGGCGATCCCTAGAATGATTGAGTGGCTTTCGTTCAAGAGGCATTCCCGTATTGCCTGCGTGTGCCGACCTTCATCCAAGCGGAAGCATAAAAAGGTATCCTTATAAATCGAAGGCTTCGGTTGGTACGGTAAAATACCAAGAAGGTATTTTACCGTACCAACTCTGGTGCCATGAAGATAGCTTTCTACGTTACGGCGTCCTGCTCAGTGTGCCGCTCGTGCAAATAAAAAAAAAATGTCACAATAAATTTACATAGCAGTGCATATCAAGTACAGCTGTTGAATAAGGCCAGCTGTTCAATCATGAGGTGGAGAACGCGCACCCAACGATGAGGAGACACGAAATAAAGCGGATGGTTATACGCGTCAAACTCCATCTCGCGAAGGGGAAATCAACACAATGTTCGGCTTGCTTCCATATTTAACTTCTTTTTTTTTGTTTTGACAAAGATGTCTTTAGATGGTACAGTTATCACTTAAAGTTTATTACTGTGGGTTACAGGAAGAAAACAACTGCCTAAACAAAACGTTTCTATGCAGAAGGAGGAAAACGGCATAAGAATAAGAATAATTTTATATGACGTGTTTTTTAAATCCGCAAAATATAGATTATTGGGATATATGCGATATATAGATTATTGGTATATATGCGATATATAGATTATTGGGATATATGCGATATATAGATTATTGCGATATATGCGATATATAGATTATTGCGATATATGCGATATAGAGATTATTGCGATATATGCATAATGTAGGGGGCTATTCCTCGCGATAAGTAACATGCTTAACTACAATTTGTTAATAAACATTTTATTTAGATGAACACATGGTTCCAGTTAGAAACTTTCTGAGCGTCATCCAAAACCAGTAACTCCATCATTTTTAGCATTTGACGCACGTGGTAAGCCCTAGGGTGAGCTATAGTTTCCGCTAACGTTTTAGAGCGCAGCTCTTAGGGCCCGTTCCCGGCTTGAGCGGCGTCGGCGTAACCAAGGTCACCCCAAGGTCACGCGACCCCCCAAGGTCACGCGACCCCTCCCCCAGGGTCACGTGACACACAAAGTCACGTGTCCCCCCGAGGTCACGTGACCACCCCGATGACGTCATCGTCCCTGATGACGTCACCGGCATCCGCATCGTCATCATCACTGATGACGTCATCAGTGACGTCACTGATGACCTCACCGGCATCCGCATCGTCATCATCACTGATGACGTCACCGGCATCCGCATCGTCATCGCCATCATCACAGATTACGTCATCAGTGACGTCACTGATGACGTCACCGACATCCGCATCGTCATCATCGCTGATGACGTCATCGGAGTCCGCATCGTCATCGTCACTGATGACGTCATCAGTGACGTCACTGATGACCTCACCGGCATCCGCATCGTCATCGTCATCATCACGAATGACGTCATCAGTGACGTCACTGATGACCTCACCGGCATCCGCATCGTCATCGTCATCATCACGGATGACGTCATCAGTGACGTCACTGATGACATCATCGGCATCGTCACGTGACCCAAGGTCACGTGACCCCCAAGGTCACTTCACCCCCCAGTACCCTTCCCTCCTCAAGAGCTGCGCTCTAATTCGGTGTTACAGGGAGTTGTAAACGGCTTTCACTTTTTTTTTCTTTGTTTTCAGATTGGTAAATATCTGTTAATATTCATAGATTTATCAAATACACTACTCGAGCGCGGTGTAAATAATCAATGCGTTCCGTTTACCAGCGAGGCGCAGCGGCGGAAAAATAAAACTTCGAAGGCAAAGGATCTGTAGCCCTGATGCTTTCCCGGCAATCGAACACCTACTCATGGCATACGGCGTGCCCGATGAACGCTTGTTCACCAAGGGCAGGAACGTCTTCGCGATCAAACGAGGGAAACTTTCAAACAACCATTTCGAAAAGAAACTGCTTCGTTACAATATCAAGTAGAACGGGCACTTTTCTTGCGCTTCGTGTAATAAACTTAGAGGGTGGCGTTTTCTAGCTTTTCCCCTATGTTTTTGCATTATGAAAAAGTTAACTGAAAAGTGACGCCCTAACTTTTTGAAAGTAACTAACGAGTTAAGATTTTTTGTTGCGGTAGCTGTAACGGTAACTTCTCTACTTCTCTTCTGAAAGTGACTGTAACAAACTACTTTTTAAAAGTAGCTTACCCAAGACTGATTGCACCTCGAAGCGATCGTTTTCTGTTAGCAAGTGTGCGGGTATGAGCCCACTTATTTTTCTTTGACAGAAACAGAAGTGCTATCCGTTGCTACGTAATTTTACAAAAATTCTTTTCATACAAGACGCGAACAGCACTGGTGTCCTCTTGCCCTATAAATGTTTGCCATTTCTTAGCCACACAAGCTTGTATAGTTCTCTTGGTTTCTAGTAGTCCACAGCCAAGTTTGAGTGCTTTCGCGAGGTTCTTGGTAACATATACTCCTACTTTTCTATCGTCCTTTGAGTAACTTTCTTCAATCGTGGCGGCTGATACAGTGAAAAATCACGAGAAAGTCGGCTGCAAAAGTTCGGAGCACGCGTGAGTCTCAGCCGAAAAAATGCCGCTGCGACTACCGACGGAGCGCCGCCGCTCTGAAAAAAGCACGCATTGCGCATGCGCGTCCTTTCCTGCTCGCGGTCATGTATTTTTCCTTCGCTTCCGTCCGACCAACACCTGTAGTCGTTGACAGGGTAAGAGTAAAGTGGAAGCTCCGCCCACCTTTCTCCCCTTTGGCAGAGCGAATGCTGGAGAGGAGGCGACTTGGTCTCCAGCGTTCGCTCCGCTAAAGTGGGAAGAGGCGGGAGGGAGCTTCCACTTAACCTTAACCTAGCTGTCATCGAATAGAGAAGCCTGCGCGCTTCGTTTTGTTAAGGGGGCCCTTGCAAGCACTTTTTTACTAATTTTTATTTTGCACTAAACCTGAGCGCACTGAACGTAGTAACTTAGTGTAACTTTTATTTTCTTGAAATTCGCTTTATTTTAAAAGTTATAGGCAAATCAAAATTACAAAAACAAGCAAAAAAATAACCTCCCTCATGACGTCCTTGGTTGCTTGAGCGGCCGTGAACTAGAGGAGGGGTAGTGAGCTCATCGCGAGCGCTCACGGCTGCCGCATTCCGTGTCGACGGCGCGAGAGGGCACCACTAAAGCATGTTCTGGACAGGCTGTATGCAGCGGGCGGCCAGAGCGGCTCTCATTGCATTTGCTGCGTGATTAAACGCTAATTCGGCATGACAGTTCATTGGTCACAAACGACAGCAAACACGGGGTAAAGATCAGTTCAGAGTGGGAGCCACTTCGCGCTGCCATACCGCGAAACGGCCAAACCGCAAGACAAAGCATCTCGCCGAAGGCCTTCGGAAGCCTCCGGAGCCGGTCGGATCCTCCTGCCCATACGACCGCAGCGCTGCCGCGTACATCCGGGACCTTTCCGTGTCGGCGCCTGATCCCACTACTTCTTTCTAGTATGCGCCGCCTTTTCCACCGCTTGGTGGCGGGTATGTCGACGGGTCATTTCTTGTTTCCGTACTTTGTAAACTGCATTTGTTTCTTTTCTAATCTAAAATAGTGAACAAAAACTACTTTTATAAGTAATCGAAACGGTTCGCGACACTTATATCTTGTATTTCGACTAAAAAGAAGCTTTTAGCGGCTCTGACCAGTAGTAAGCCCAGGACCAAAGACGTCACATTTTGCGCGCTTTCGATACCGCGGGTCGCCCTCGTCGGTGGAGGAGGTTTCCCCGTCGTCCGGTTAAAATATGACGCACTGATATTTAGTTACTCTCTCCGTGCCCGCTGGCTTGCCCGAACTTCAAGAGACGTGGAAACCGCAAAAAAGGTAGAGGCTTAAATATGATTGCAGGGCCCCTTTAAGTCAGTTACGTCACTGGTCCAGGCCAACAGAGGACAGCCCCCAGGCGGTTTTCACCGACGACCATCGACGATGATGCTCACGAAGCACTCCAAATGGCCCGAGAAAGCACTTTTTTTTTTCATGTGGCGTCATACTTGACGCGTTCGATATGACCGTCAAATATTGAATCTCTTTATGGGTTGTACCAACTAAATCTAATAAAAATAAAAAGATTACGCGACTTGACGACTCAACTTTACCAGACCGTAGGCGACTCGGAAGCGATGCAAAGCTGCCGGCATTAGGTGCGCAATCGGGCAACGTAGAAAGACGTTCGAAATGCGGAGACAAGACCCCTGTGGATTCACTGCGTACGTCAACCACCAGCATCTATAGCCAGCCGGCAAATGCCAGGCGGCACAGCAGAGTGAGAGCCCACGGTTGTACCCCGTTTCGTAACATGGCAGAGGGTGAACGATAAGCCCGTTGGCGCGCAATGTGCACATTGCGTGCCAACGGTTTCGATATGCGCTACGCATAGCCAGCCGGCAACAGCCAGGCGGCGCCAGCAGAGTGAGAGCCCACGGTTATAGGCGACCTGCAATGCTCTTTGGTTTGGCGCTATCTGGCGACTGGAGCAAGAAACACCCGACCATTATACCGAAAAGCTTGAACAATGCGGTTTAACAATCTTTAGAGGCCTACCTAGCTCCGATAACCCGCTGCGAGTCCCGTTTCTGTGCAAGCTCAATGATTCTCCATCTGTCCGCTTCCGGAACTCTGGCCATGGCGACGTGCTGAAATTGTTCTGACAGCACTGCAAAGGCGAGCAAATTTATACGTTTCACAAGCGCACCAAATGCTAGGGAAAAAAGCCCAGTTTTATCTTTTCAATCAAATGTAAGGAACAAACATGTATGCGCCATGTTGCATGCTATCCAAAATTTTGCATCTCCGTGCATGGCTTTGGGTTCACAATTCCATCTACACGCAGTTTCATCCTACAGCTTCCACGCGAGATTCTGCGTGAATCAGGCAACGTGCGTAGCAGACGATTGTGTATAGCAGACGACGCGCAAGCGCTCCGATAACCCCATGCGCACGACGGGGACTCTCGCCGCACGCGCGATGCGCGTACGCTACAGTTTCGCGCCGGGCCGAGTTACCTGGTGCTACGCGCTCCCGTGTTCCCCTACAAGTGTGAATAAGGTAGTACAGATTCAAAGTAAGCGGCCACGTAAAAGTTCAAAACAAGCTTACCTCTTGTCTGGGAGCATTCCCCGGGTCTGCGATTCACTACTATGCGCCTGGCGCTTATTTATGCGACGAAGTTCGGCACTTGCGTTGCGGCCAGCCAACCATACACATGCTGCGGCTGCCGATGGCAGGGCAGTGACACGATAGTGTTGCGTGCAGTTGGGGCTGCTGCACGAAGTCTAAAGGCTGCGGCCGGAGGGTGCCAAACTAGATTTTCGTCACCGTCGGGTCGTCGCCTAACATAAGAAGGGCAAAGCGTAGCTCGTTTCTGAAGCACTCTGTGGGCCTGCGAATATCGTCTATGAGGCTGGCGCTTTCTATCGCAGCAGATACTGTGGCACATGCGCTGTGGCCTGTTGAACATGCACGTGCTGTGTCTGCCGATGACAAGGCAGGGCCGTGTAGTTGTTGCGCTCACTTGGCGCTGCTGCACGCAGTCAAAAGGATGCGTGTCGTTGTCCGAAACAAGAAAGGCACAGACAACGTCATGGTGTCTGTAAGTGTTCCATCATCGCTGAACCAATCATGTAGAGGAAAGACCCAGTGACTTGAGCTTTTCACGCTATTTGATTGGTCCCGTCAACTCGTAGCGTCGGCTGCATCTGGTCTTCAAGTGAAACGAAAGTCATTCTGCTCGTCTATGTTCCGTTTCACGATAATAACTGTGGAGGCTGCGGACACCACTTCATGGTCGAGGCCAGGGAGGCTTCGTCCACGGAGGACTCATCACGCGCCCGTGACATGATGTCACGTGCCTCGCTCTGACGCTCTTATTGGGTGGCGGGGGCCGTAGCCTCCACAGTTCACCAAGATATCGTGAAACGGAGTATAGAGACTGTACCAGATTGATATTTGTATCAGACAATCGTGTCGGGCAGATTAAGTGCACTATCATGTTACGATAGTCCGAGAGAAGAAGCAAACCGTGTAGTCGCCGCGGCTACTCATCATAGATGACGCCACACACGCTTGGATCTGTGGAATCTGCTTTCATGTGTTCATCAAAAAAACCTTCACGCTTTTTTTTTTATGTCGTGCCGTTTGTAAGTATCCATGTCAATAAAAAAAAACAGTTTTTCTTAGGCTTAGTATTTTTTTTCCTGTAGCCTACATTAATAACATTTAAAGGGCCCATGAAACGATTTTTGGGTTGGGATAAATCATTTTAGATTGGGATTTTACTAATAGCACATTGTTCAGTGGACCAAAAGAAAAAAGGTAGAAAGTCAAAAGCCTGACTTTCAGTGCGAAAATTTGAAAACAGAGCGGACTATTTCGTACCTCCTCCCCTTCGCGACCTCTCTGCCTTTTCACTGTGATACATCCGCGGTCCCAAAAGCGCATCATCGGGTCCAAACTGACGTCACACGCAACCGGACCTCACTTATTCCCTTCACCCCTAAGCTGACATTGTGGTGGAAGCTACACGCTTGCCGGACCAATCAGCCGCCTCCCTTTCATCACCTGACTTCATTCTCTGCAGCCACATTTGCCACGCTCACGTGGCAAGTGTGGCTGGCCCAACGATTACGTAGCTTCAACAGCACTGTCAGCTTCGGAATGAACGGGGTGGGGAAAGCAACTTTTGTCTGAATTTTGAGCGACGGGCTAATCTTCTAGGGGGAGAATGGATGTGTCCGGGATTACACAAACGACAGTGCGAGAAAGAGGGGTCTCCCCTTTTTCGTCTTGTTTAACTCTTTTGGTGGAATGCGCGATTTATGAGTTGAGGAGGAAAGCTAAACAGGAAAAAGTTGGAAAAGCGTTTCATGACCCCTTTAAGCATGATAAATGTACCACTTAAAGACACCTTTGTGGAAGGTGTCAATGCACTCCCGTTTTTTTAATGTACTTATTCTTTTTACGCGCGAACAGCGCTCAAGAACAACGTGTAAAAAAAGTGAAAGCCGTTTACCACTCCCTGTAACGCCGAATTGGAGCGCAGCTCTTGAGGAGGAGGAGGGGAGGGTACTGGGGGCCACGTGTTCTCGGGGGGGGGGGGGGGGGTCACGTGAACCCCCCCGAGGGCACGTGACCTTGGTGGGGCACATGGGGGCAAACACGTGCCCCCTCAGAGGTCACGTGACCTCGGGAGGGGGTCACGTGACCTCGGGGTGTGACTCCCCAGGTCACGTGACCCCCCGGGTCACGTGACCAAAATTTTTCCGCTAGATTTAGCGGGGAAAATTTTCCGCTAGGAAATTTTTTCCGCTAGATTTAGCGGGGAAATTTTCCACTAGATTTAGCGGGGAAATTTTTCCGCTAGATTTAGCGGGGGAATTTTTCGCTAGATTTGGCGGGGAAATTTTTTCCGCTAGATTTAGTGGGGAAATTTTCCGCTAGATTTAGCGGGGAAATTTTTCCGCTAGATTTAGCGGGGAAATTTTTTCCGCTAGGTTTAGCGGGGAAATTTTCCGCTAGATTTAGCGGGGAAATTTTCCGCTAGATTTAGCGGGGAAATTTTTTCCGCTAGATTTAGCGGGGAAATTGTTTCCGCTAGATTTAGCGGGGAAATTTTCCGCTAGATTTAGCGGGGAAATTTTTCCGCTAGATTTAGCGGGGAAATTTTTTCCGCTAGGTTTAGCGAGGAAATTTTCCGCTAGATTTAGCGGGGAAATTTTTCCGCTAGATTTAGCGGGGAAATTTTCCCGCTAGATTTAGCGGGGAATTTTTCCCGCTAGTTTTCCGCTAAATTTAGCGGAGAAATTTTTCCGCTAGATTTAGCGGGGAAATTTTTCCGCTAGATTTAGCGGGGAATTTTTTCCGCTAAATCTAGCGGGGAAATTTTTCCGCCAGATTTAGTGGGGAAATTTACCCATAATGCACCGCGCGGTTACGCCGACGCCGCTCAAGCCGGAAACGGGCCCCTAAGAGCTGCGCTCTAAAAGAAAGACGTATTGTCGTTCTGTTCCGTTTGATTTATAAAGAAGCGTTCTACCGCCAACTATCGGTAAACCCCAGTCCACTTCCGGTTCTCTTCTTCCCTCAGTGAACGCTTTGTTTCCCGTCCTGTTATCAGCGAGCGCATGTTGTGATGAACCTATTACAGCGAAATCGTATAAATATGGACGCCTCCGTTCCCCCGAAAAAGCGTCCATAATGTGAGTGGTCCACAATAACGAGACAACAATGCATGCATTTATCCTGTTCGTCCCCCCAAGATGTTGTCTCTATAGCGGGGCATATTTATTAGGGGAAGCCGTCTTAACAAGACATCAGTGTACAGTCATCAGATCATTCCCTACCCTCCGAAAAAGAAAACAGGCAAGTACAGACCGTCCCGGAAGCTTACTGGCGCACGTTGTAACGTCCTTATGTAGGAATATATTTTCATCTCTTTTACTCGCAGCTTTCACACCTGTATCGAAAAAGCAATAGCTACAGGTACCGATCGCTAGGCTTCTGGTCAAAATATCCATCCAGATGAAATGTCCCAGCGGGTCGAAATGTCCACAGAGTCAAAATGACCTTCGAGACGAAGTGTCCAATAGGGCCAAAATGTGCACGGAGTCAAAATTTCCCCGGTTCGGAATGTCCAACGAGTCAAAATGTCCATCGAATCTTAAAAAAAACAAAAAAAAACAAAAAAAAAAAAGAAGCTTTTTGAGTTATTCCCCAATCCCAAAATTTTGTCCGTCCGTCCGTCCATATATTTTCAGCTAGATTTAGAGGGGAAAGTGGCGTCAGCTGATATCACGTGACCTTTACACGTTTGCAAGTACGGCGGCCTCAGGGCGCCGCCATTTTGTTAAACTGGGGTGCGTTCGAGAGCGGCCATTTTCCGATTACGTCGTATTAGCAAGGCTTCATCAGAAGCCTATTTAAAGGGGTTATGACACGTCAAAAATAAAATATGAGATAACTATACAGCTAGGACCCATTGTATGTTCCTATTATCCTGCTAAATTTGTTTTGAAAATGGCGCGATAGTTTTGTGGATAAATCGATTTATATGCGGACCCCTCGGAGGGGCAGATCCGGGCGGAGCTGGAGGTTGGCTACGTAGTCAGCCTCCAGCGCGGTGTCTCCTTGCACGCACTCACAGTCTTGGCTCTCTTGGCGTATCGAGCCTCAGCTTCTTCGTTTACCTTCCACGTTTCAAAAATGCGGTCCGTGACGATTACGTCTACGGCATCGCTCGCCTTGTCGAAGTGTTCGACATTGATCGCAGCAGCGATGAAAGTGATTGTTATCAAGAGATGTTGGAAGCTGTTCATTTTTACTGCGACCCGCTGGCGACCAGCTACAGCGACGACGAGTAACGGACGAACTCGCCGTGGTCACCGTCGTCCGGGAATATCTCGCAGGCGCATGCAGAGTGCAAGGTCAACGGGCTGGGGGTGAGAGCGAGAATGGCTTTCGGGTTACCGAGTTGTGTGAGCGGTTTTGATCGTACCGCGACGAGGAGAGCTTGAGCAATCATGGGGGCGCCTAGAATGAGAGAGTGTTTATGGTCACGTGGTTTATGGACACCATGGTGTGACTAACTTGGGCAGTGTTGCCTGGTCGCCAGATGAAAATGATAAAAATTTGTAAATTGAATATTTCTATTACCAGAGCTCTAAAAATCGCGTAACTTGGTGTATATACTAAGTAGCCTATGAGCATTCTATTTCAAGAATAATCTATCCGTTTAATTTTCATGTCATAACCCCTTTAAGGTGGGGTGCGTTTGAGAGCGGCCATTTTCCGATTACGTCGCATTAGCAAGGTTTCATCAGAAGCCTTGTTAAGGCGTCGTCAACTAAGTTTCCTCGCTAAATTTAGCGGGAAAATTCACGTCTTGTGACCTAGACACAAACTCAGTTTCCCCGCTAAATTTAGCGGCGGAAATCGTTGCCACGTCCCCTGAAGTCAAGTGATCCATACAACCATTCAGTTTCCCGCTAAAATTAACGGGATTCTCCTCCCTCCTCTCCTTTCCTCACTCCACCCTCCCCTCACCCCCCCCCCCCCCCCCCCCCCCCCCCCCCTAGCAACACCTAGGTGTTCATGCATTATACAAGCTGGACGGTAAAAATCGCTGCCCATTTTTTTTCCATGTTTTTGAAAATTTACAAAAATATATCCCTAAACAGAGTTCAACCCGCGGAAGTCAGAAAACAAAAGTGACTCAGAGCTCCGAAACCACAAAGTCTGTAAAAAGTAAAGTGGTCTTTGAAACTTTATCTTTACACATACACGTTCGATCCATGGCACCCTTTTGTCGGTGTTCGACCAGTTGACCCAGCGACAAATTGTCCTATGACGAACTCCCCTATTTGACCAATAGCCCTGCTACGAGTTGCTTTTTCCGAATTGTCTTTCAACGAACGACTCGCCTCCTCCACTCCGCCAAGTATGCAGGAGGTTCAGTTTAAGGTTTATTGAACTCTGATCACCCGTATTCACCAGGTGCGAGTAGCGCCTGTTTCACCACTGACTAGCGACGTCGTCGACTAAAATGATCATGTGGCGAGCGATAGTATCCGTTAAGTGAGCGCTAGGTATTCACCGGTCGTATTTAGGGCATAGTCGCCCCGCGCGACTAAGAAGTCAACTAACAAATATTGGTCATGGGTAGGGCTAGTTTAACCGGTGTTTAGCAAGTGACCAGCGGCTCAGCGCCATGGCCGACTCATATCACCGCTGACCGCCAGCGCTAATGAAGCACCAAAGAGATCATACATACTAACTCTATACACCTTTTCCGCAAGGGTGCCGCCATCTTGAATTGTCGTCACTTCCAGTATGGGCGAAAACATTGTTTTGCCGTCGCCACGCCAGTAGAAGGCATTAGAACATAAACGTAACCGTGACACATTCACGTTTTGCCTCCCCTTTATTTTTTTACTATTTGCAGGTTGAAACGTTCTGATATTTTTTCGTCGCCCATAACGGATATGGCTACTTGGCGGTCGGGGGCGAGAGTAAGCGGAAAAGGTCTATAGAGGAAAAGATGCCACTCCTCCTCACCCACCTTTACCCCCCTGCGAGGCACTTACTGTCTCGGAACGCTGGGGGACACATCCAGAAAGAATTGGAGGAGCAAATATATTGTGTAAATAGCCATGTTCAACCATTGATCTCTATGTCGATTTGCTAGATCGCGTTTGCCCACTCCGCAAATGCGGCTACTGGCACACATCTTTTTGGTTGAGCTAGATTACCTCTAGCCAATGTACAGCTGGTGCAGCCACGATCATCCATCCATGGAAGACAGGGTTGTGGCAGTTGTGGCGGCAGGCTGCCATAAAAATAGTCGTGGGTGATATTTCGTTCTCGATTGAAAATTTTCGACGAAACATATTGTTGAAACCCGTCGTGAACGGTAGCCCGATCTTTGAGGACCCGGTGAAAGTTTCACGAAATCGTAGCACCGAGGAAAAAGCAGCACAGCACACGTCGAAAGTCGCATCAAAAGAAGCAATGAAAGTAGACGCCGGTACACGGCGTCTGCTTTCTATACAAACTGCGCTGCTTTCCCCCGGTGCTGCGCTTTTGTAGAACTTTCGCCGGGTCCTCAAAGATGGGGCTACCGTTCATGCCGGGTTTCAAGAATCTGCTTCTTCGAACAATTTCAATCAAGCACGAAATATCACCCACGGTACTGTGTACTAGACCCACGGCTATTTTTATGGCAGTCTGCCACCATGGCGCTGTCTACCTTATTGCTATGATATCTAGAAATAATATAACTCTACCAAAAAGATGGCCGACCGTGGCCGCATTCCCGTTCATAGGCGGAGCTGGTCAAACGCGATCCAGCAAATAGATATCGAGATCAGTGGGTGGGCCCAGCATACAGCGACCGTGCTATTTTTATCTAGCAAGTTGGCAATGGGTGCCCGTGCGCTCGCGTACATTGAGCGCCGATCACAGCTGTGCTCGCGCGCTCTTCACTTCGGAAATGCAAAGAAAAAAAAAAATTGTGTGCCCGGTGCCATTTTGAGTGTTCGTGCGTATGGCGCGTGCTTGCTCGCTTTCCGAAGCGACGAACACGCACGTGCTGGGCTGTGAAGATCGCACGCTGGACGGTGATTTTGTAAATATGGGAAAGGAAATATGGAAATATGGGGATACACTTCCAAGAAAGGGCTCCTGGCCGGTTCCATTTTCAGCGTTCGTGCGTATGGCGCGTGATTTGCTCGCTTTGTGAAGCGACGAACGTGCGCGTGCTGGGCTGAGGAGATCGCACGCTGGGCTGAGGATTTGTAACATGTTGGAATGGTGTATAGACAATGGACCAATCTCACAGCCAGTTTCAATACGTTACCGCTGCCGCCGTGCATCTTGGGAACTGTAGTTTGTTTTCTGCACGCGCGACGACTCCGGCGAGCAGAGCACGAGGCGGCACGAGCTGTCTCGTGAACTAGCGCCTGCCTCCTACGAACTACAGTTATGGCGGCGTAATAATAGTAGTATGCGTTTTGTTTTTTTTTTTTTTTTTTTTGGGGGGGGGGGGGGGGTTGGGAAACCGACTGTTGTTGGGGCGTACTTAGACGCCCATGTCACAGTCGGATACGCGGCGTCACGCATACGTGGAACGCTTAGTGAAATCAGTCTATTGCAAGCTTTGCGCCCCGACTGGTAAGCATCAGCACGCGAAGCGTGCGCGTGAACGTGGACTTAACAGGCTTGCCATTGCATGTGCTTGCCCGCACGCGCAGACATGGCCGCTGCCAGATGCCATACTTGCAATCGTCTACCTGGTGGTGCTCCAGTCTTTGACGTGCCAGAGCACTGATCTCAATGTCTATTTGCTGGATCGCGTTTGACCAGCTCCTCCTATGGACCGGAATGCGATCACTGGCGGCCATCTTTAGGTAGAGTTATATCATCTCTAGCCATCATAGTAATATGGCGGACAGCGCAATGGCGGCAGGCTGCCATAAAAATAGCCGTAGATCTAGCACACTGTACCGTGGGTGACATTTCGTGCTTGATTGAAGTTGTTCGATGAAGCAGATTCTTGAAACCCGGCGTGAACGGTAGCCTCATCTTTGAGGACCCGGCAAAAGTTCTACGAAAGCGCAGCACCGCACTCTAAAAAATGCCCATGCGTCTGCTTTGCCGCACAGCACTCGGAGAGCCAATCACCCCCACTTACGGAGGCAGCTCAGCGAATGACGATGCCGAAACATATGTTTAGACCAAAAAACGCGGTCTGAGTTGTGACATTAAGCAATGCAAAACGTCACGCTTGCATTGCTTAATGCCACACCTCAGACTGCGTTTTTTGGTCTAAACATATGTTTCGGCATCGTCATTCGCTGATCTGCCTCCGTAAGTTGCGGTGATTGGCTCTCCGAGTGTTGTGCGGGAAAGCAGACGCACAGGCTTTTTTAGAGTGCGGGGGAAAGCCAGCGCAGCTCGCATCAAAAGCAGACTCCGTACCGTCGTCTGCTTTCGATGCTTCTTTCGATGCGACTTTCGATACGTGCTGTGCTGCTTTTCTCCCGGTGCTGCGATTTCGTGAAACTTTTACCAGGTCCTCAAAAACCGGACTACTGTTCACGCCGGGTTTCAAAAACATGTTTCGTCAAATAATTTTAATCAAACATGCAATATCACCCACGCTATTTTGACCGCAGCCTGCCAACCCACCTGCCAAAACGCTATCTGCCATGGATGGATGATAGCGGCTGCAGCAGCTTACATTGGCTAGAGGTGATATAACTCTACCTAAAGATGGCCGCCAGTGACCGCATTCGCGGAGCGGGCAAACGCGATCCAGCAATTGTCATAGAGATCAGTGTGCCAGAGAACTTCCGCTTCATAAAAAGAATGAACAAAGCCCACCTTAACACCGCCAATTAAAATCTCGATGAAACGTTTAACCACCAATTCTCCAGGTGAACGCAAAAAAAAAAAAATCGAAGAAGCGCGAGGTCTGTAAAAAAGTTTTGAATATTCTTGTAGGCCAACTTGTCTCCTCCAAGAAGTTAAATCGTACAGCCGAAGACCCTCGCTAAATCTCCAACTTTGTTGTCCGTGTAGCATTTATGCTTCCTAGCACCTGTTACATAGGCAAGCTCCACAGGTTTGCGAAGACGTAGCGACCAAAAGTCGTACGACCCATGCGTAACAGACGCGATAAAAAATGAAAGACGTTTACAACTCCCTGTAATGCCGAATTAGAGCGCAGCTCTTGAGGAGGAGGAGGGGATGGTACGGAAAGGAGGGCATGCCCCTCCTCCTCCTCCTCCGTACCCTCTCCTCCCCTCCTCCTCCTCCCCATCCTTCTCCTCTCATTCTCCAACCCTCCCCCACCCCTCCTCCTCCCCGTCCCTCCCTCCCCCTCTTGACGTCACTCGTGACGCTCGTGCCGTCACTCGTGACCCTAGTGAACCTCGTGACATCACTCGTGAAGGCCTCGTCGTGACCTTCACGAGTGAAGGTCACGACGATGGTCGTGATGTTCACTGTGAAGGTCGTGACCTTCTCGTGACCATTACTGTGAAGGTCATGACCTTCGTGACGTCACTCGTGATGTCAGTGTGACCTTCCCGACCCTCGTGACGTCACACGTGACGTCACGTGCAACGTCACTATGGGAAACACCCCATATTGCAACGCGTTTTTACGCCGACGCCGACGCTACTCAAGCCGGAAACGGGCGCCTAAGAGCTGCGCTCTAAAAGTACATGATGTATGAAACAGGGTGCGCGCATTTATTTACATATGAGCTAAAATGAGCATTTGTACATCGCGCGAAAAAGACTGTTTAGCTTCATGATCTTGCTGTCGATGTTTGACACCGTCTCGGGTGGATATCGAAAGAATATATGTTTCACACCGCACAACTCGTGGCTCTTTGCAGACAATAAATCATGCAGTTCAGAAGTGCGGGAGTTATACGTGCACTTATATCCCATAGTCACACTCTTCAGCTGCCCAGTAGATTTTTACCCGCACAAATCCTGGTTTTGCATATGTCGCGGCAAACCCATATTAATTGAACAAAAAAAATTATATCAAGTTATAGCACTCCCTTGATCGGGTAGGCATTGTAAAAACTCTGGCACAAGGAGAGCAGCGACTAAACAAGTGGACGGGAAGACGGTGTTGAACGGAATTTTGTTTGAGCATTGATTGTTCCTGTTCACTCCCTGCCAATCGCTGCCAGGTACGGAGAAAGCTCCAGTCGGGAGCCTCTCCTTCGAATGTTCAATATAAAAGACGAGGGAAAATATCGTGTGGTAAATTAGATTCGCATCACCACCCTCGAACAAAAGAATATACGATGAGGTACACGAACCCAGTGGTTGAACTCTGAACAGGCTCTCACTAATGACGGAGATGGAAACACTGCATCACCGCCCAGAATGTTATAACCGAAGGCGGATAAGGCACTTAACCCGGACGAGATATGTCTTATTTGTCGTACCACACATCGGACTGCATGTTGCGTAGCACGCTGTAGAATCTGTAAGATCGAGCCTGTACCTTTGGCGAGGGAGCTTCTGTAGCCCGAGCGCTCGTGCAACGCACATCAGCGAGTTCCACTATACACTGGCAGTGTCTACGAGAGTCTCGTGTGAAGAAATACGGAACGATCTGTAATCAGATATTTGGGCTGACCGTGACGTGCTCAGTATTCAGTAACAATGTTAACGACGTGTAGTCGTTTCGTTCCAGAAGAGAGCACTTCAGAACACGGGAATACGAAATGCGAACGGGAGACGCCACTCTGCATCAAAAAGGAAGCCGACACATCTACAAACGAATATGCACTTTTTTCGTCTCTGTGTTTTGTTTTTGTGAAGAACAGTCATTTTAAGCCGCCCTGAGGGGAACAATTTAGACTTCGAACAAAGCCGCGCGTGCGCTGAGACCTGCGAGCAGAAGTCTCGGGCTGAGGCTTCCGCTCGCCTAAAGCCAATACACGACCCTGCCGTGGGCTTCTTGATTGAAATTGTTTGACCAAACATATTGTTGAAACCCGGCGTGCACGGTAGCTCGATCTTTGAGGACCCGGTGAAAGTCTCACGAAATCGCAGCACCGGGTTAAAGCAGCACAGCACGCATCGAAAGTCACATCAAAAGAACCATCGAAAGCAGACAGACGCCGTACCGGCGTCTGCTTTCTATGCGAGCTGCGCTGCTTTCCCCCGGTGCTGCGCTTTCGTAGAACTTTCGCCGGGTCCTCAAAGATGGGGCTACCGTTCATGCCGGGTTTCAAGAATCTCCTTTGTTGAACAACTTTAATCAAGCACGAAATATCACCCACGGTACGGTGTACTAGACCCACGGCTATTTTTACGGCAGTCTGCCGCCATAGCGCTGTCCACCATATTACTATGATATCTAGAAATAATATAACTCTACCAAAAAGATGGCCGATTGTGGCCGCATTCCCGTCCATAGGCGGAGCTGGTCAAACGCGACACACCAAATAGACATAGAGATCAGATCGGTGTGTTCAACGGTCAGAGATACCGCTAAAAAGATCTCAGCAAGGCGCTGGACGACGAGGGAAAAAACAAAAACGCATTTACGGGCGCTTCCATGTTTGTTTATTTCGCTGGTAACGCGGCCTCCGCGTTTCTGCCTTGTGTTTTTTTTTTAACTTCTTTGTAAAATTTTGTTCCGGACAATCAGTCTTTCACTTTAACTTTTTTTCCTAATAAACATTTAAATATTAGTTTTTATACGATAAAATACCCATTTACGCAGCGTCCTTTAAGTACGCGTATGCGTGACCTATCGTTTCATGTCACTTCCGCTTCTGAGTTCTGACTAAATAGTCACCCGCTCGCTTCGCGCTCGTGAATACCACAGGACTAGTCAATCCTCAGTCGCTGATTTTTTCTTTTAGTTCGCGACTACTTAGACGCGATACTAACTTTAAAACAGCGCTACTTCGTCACGACTGGTGACTACGGCTTAATGTGTCATTTGTGCTGGAGGTCGATTTTAAACGTTTCTGCTACAAACGTCATAATGTGCAGCTCGATCACTTTTAGCAGAAGCTAGCGCGTTAAGGTTCCAAATCTCAAAATTAGCACAGGGCCGAAAAATTTGTAACCCGTCACCTGTAGCCAGGAAAGTATTCTCGAGTTCGTTATTTTTTAATCTTTGTCTCCTTTTATTCTTGACATCTTAATATTTAAATGACAAAACTTTTACAGTAACTGTGCAGTATTTAGTTCTATCAAAGCCATTGGTACTACCAATACACAGGCCGTTGGGACCGGATACAACCCTGTTAAAATGTGCAAGAACGTAAGTCCAGGAGTTCGTTTCCGGAGCCGGTATTCAGAAGAAAGCGCCATATCTTAAGGTTAACGTAACGGCCAACAGAGTGTTTTTTTTTTTTTTTATTGCGAGTTTGATATTTGGCGAAATTCCCCAACAATTTTTTTTTTGAGATTGAGAGTTGTATACAGCGTATTCATTAGCGTAGGTGAATGATTCGCGGGACCAGTTGTTTGTGATTGTTTTTAAATTGCTAAATTTTTCAAACTGAAGTCAAGGAATGCGCCCTATTTTGTCATTGACGTCACGTTTTTTTTTAATCGCTCACGCCTTTTAATTTTTTAGCACATTTTTCTGAACCTTTAGTATCTTGTTCCAACCACTGCGCATGCGTTCTGGCGGAGGAAGAATGGGCCGTTATGTTTGCTTTAATTTTCGAGTAGAAAAAGCGGTTCTCTCCTAAACATCCGGTAGAGGAAATTATGGTTTGTCGCAAAATTAAAAAGCCACTCATATTTGCGCAAGCGGTCAGATTAACACTACCGTTTGTGCAAGAACGCGTGTGTATTTATTACATATGTGCACAAGTCGGTATCTGCACCAGCGTTAACGTATGAGCCAACGAGGTAAACTGTTTAAAGGGTCAAAATGTCCATCGGGACCAAATGTCCATCGGGACCAAATGTCCATCGGGACCAAATGTCCATCGGGATCAAATGTCCATCGGGACCAAATGTCCATCGGGACCAAACGTCCATCGGGACCAAATGTCCAACGAGACAAAATGACTTTCCAGGTCAGAACGTACATCCAGGCGAAATGTCCATAGAGTCAAAATGACGAATTTTGGAGATTCTGGCTCGAGGCACATTTCGTCTCGATGGACATTTTGACCTGGAATCCTTTTCCTACACGTGCCATAAAGCCTGACATTTTAGGCGATAGATTGTGCATGAGCAGCTTCTAAAGCTTGGAGCTCAAACTGGAATTGCCCAGGCTAGCGTAAGAGCGTAATAGCAGGTTCCTGCTACGGTCTCCACGTCCCCTCGGTAGTACCTTCGATAAACATGCCTCAGGTGTAATTCTCGCTTATTTAATTTTCAGCAAATCGGCCCACTTTTACGACTGTAAAATAATGTCTCAGTGGGCTCGAAGGCAACAGCTTTTCTGGGGCCGTTCGAGGTCTTAAAGCGAAGCATCTTACGTGCCCCCCCCCCCCCCCCCCCCCCCTTACTGTGCAATCTTCTTCTTCTTTTTTTAAATTGCGCGCGATTTTTTTTTATTAATATTTTTATGATTAGTGCGGCAAAGCGAAATGTGAAGACCCTTGAACGCTGAGAGGAACAAACCCGCGCCAATGAAACGTTGAAGAGACAGAAAGCAAAACACGAGAAGTGCCCGTGCTCCCGTATACTTTGAAAGATAAACAGGAATTGCCCGAGGGAGATTTCGAGTGTTGCCTCTATTATTGCGTTTGCGGTAGTCGCTTTTCGCCGATTACATTAAGACAGACAGCACAGAAAGTAATCGGCGAGTGACTCGGGCGGCGCAAATGATCGTCGCGATAGCGGTTTGAGCGCGTGCCAGGTACGAAGCGGCGAACCTTGTTCATTTAAGCTGTGGTTCCTTGGCGAGCTCGTTGAACATGCCGGTTTTCGTTGTTTTACACAACTTAGCGTTGAAGATATACCGCCGCTTTGTCATTCTTATTATAGCTCTTGCGAGTAAATAGGGGCAAACATCTCCATCATAAAGAGATGTGCGAGGACTCTAATAGAGCCGCGATTGAAATCTTGCCAAGTTGCTCGGGGATGAACGTGTTAGCCATGAACGCATCTAACGAAACTCAAACGTGAACGTGCTCGCAACGAAAGTACATATTCAAGGACGAGTGCTTCTACTTTTCTATCGTGGCCGCTGACACAGAGAAAAATCACGTAGTACGTGTATTACAGGACATAGTGAAGAGCTTTTTCTTGCACGGCTCGGTGCTCTTCTCAGTTGGCTTAGAAGCACTAAACAAGGCTGCGTGTTTCAAATCAAACGTAACCCTTGCAGCAGAGTATGGTGGAGATCAGTGGTTGTCTAAACGGACCAACCAAAAACCACATGTAGAAATAAAAACAAACCCACCGGCGGACAGCGTTACCAATGAATTTGCCGGTCTTGTATTAGTATTGAGGTACTCCAGCGCTGCGGTTTTCTCCTAACTAGAAGGAATTCAAATGGGACATTTGCTTTTCTTTTAATGAGAGTCATTCGTGGGGGAGGGGGGGGGGGGCATGTCAGCTAGGGCTTCTCTCGGCAACGTTTTGCACGATTGGGACGGTTTCAATATTAGTGCAAGCGGCTCATCGTGGAAAGTTATGGCTGGAGGGCCTTAGTTGCTCAATTCGAAGCAATATAATATAAACTTTACGATTGCCCCTCGTGACTCCTGACTTGCCGCAACGATCAAGATCTCTTCATTACCCCTCTAACCTTTTTCATTGCCTCTTCCCTGCCCGCACGCACCCTTCAAAACAGGCCTGCAAATGTTTCGAACGAGTCCGTTGTTATTTATTCCCACACCTTCACACCAGTCTCTCGGCGGCCGAGTTCACAGTCCAATTGAACCCTATACTTCGCTTCAGCCTAAGTCAGAGCGCAATAGAAGACATGAGACACACAAACAGAGGCGTACAGATTAAAGGGTGACGAAAAACTTACCCCGCTTGATGGGTCTATCCGGTAACAATATAAACGCACAGAAAGACGACGAAAGCCGTGACTCAGCGCTCTGCTTCACTGGCCTCATTGGCTCGTAGCGTTTGCTGTGCTTTGACGTCAGGTGAAACGAGATACGCGGCTAGTCTGGGAAATATGGGAACAAAGCAATCAAGACTTTTTCAGAAAACAAAAATGTTTTTTTTTTTTCTCAGCCTAGTCTCTATTGAAAGTACTTGGTCCAACGAGGTTCCATTCTTTTTTTATCACGTCAAAAAAGGGGGAGTTTTCGAAGGCCGCCAAATATGCATCGACGGCGGCAATCACCTCCTCATTCGACGAGTATTTCGTCCTGACGAATCAAATTGTTAAGTTTGACAAGTGGAAGAGGTCGCACGGTCATAAAGTTGTATTGGAACCACGAAGATAGAAGACTGCTATCACAAGCGTCACGCCACAAGGTGACACAGTTCTCCCACCGATGGCTGAACTGGAGGATCATACCCTGATTGTAGAAGTCCTCATTTAGGCTGTTGAGGATGTGTTCTCCCTCGATAATCACCTCGTCATTATCCCGAAAATGTCTCCCTCGAAGTGGGCTCTTCGTGTGAGGAGAAAGGCAGTGTGTGCCATCACGGGTGAATAGAGGGGGTTGGGGGGGGGGGGGGGGGGGGAGGGGGGAGAGGAGCCAGAATTCTATATCCGAAAGCAGCCATTCGTGTCACCGTCAGCCACGCACAATGAGCCGGTCTACTGTGGTGGAGAAAACCAACTACCTTGGTCAACTTCCCGCGGCGCTTGATTTCCTCCTTCAACTTCGTCAGGAGGTTTCGGTAACATTTTCCTGCAACGTTTTGGCTCTTGCGTGCATAACCTGTTAGAAGCTCAGAATAGCAGTTCTAAAAAAAAAAAACCCTCGTCGTAACATTTCCCGATGATGGCTGTGTCCTCGCCTTTATGTCGGTGGTGAATTCGCGCCTTTCCATCGTTGGCATCGTTCCTCCGTTTAGGGTTGTACACCCAAGTGACCCAACCATACCCTCCTCTATACCTAAAAAGACTGGCAGTTCGACGACGGAGCCATGAGTGCTCGATCGCAGATTTGGAGTGCGAGGATCTGGTAGCACAGAGCATCAAAGAGCCGTTTCTCGGGGAACCTGTACGTCAGCGCACAGCTTTTGCAGCGGCGAGGACCCGAAACACACTTGTTTGCTCGAGAGAAGTGTGTTTCGGCGTCTCGCCGCAGCGGGGCGCCGGTCACGTGACTCTCCTCCCATCCGTTGCCTGCCGCTCCACCTTTTCCATTTCGGCGGCCGCTTCTCGTGGTGATCCGCTAGGCTTTGTCAGTATATCGACCAACACATTGTTTACAAACAAGCCCGCCCTACCGAAAAATCCGGTATAAATTTTCGCTATCCGGATTATGGAACTGGAAATCTATCCGGATTCTATCTGGATTCTATCTGGAATTTGGGTTTTCAGAAATGATACCTTTGTCTACAATCTGGATTTCGTGTTTCCAGAAACAAATTTCCGGTTCCATAATCCGGATAGTGAAAAGTTATACCGGATTTTTCGGTAGGGCGCGTTTGCCCACCAGGCGAGGGCACTGCGCGCGCGCAGAAACCAGATTCGGCCTAGGCGAATCACCTGCGCATGCCTAGTGCCGACAGCAGCGCCACCGCAGCGGCGTGACGTCAGAGAGTTGAGTTGGTCCATAGGAGGCGATGACCCAACCAGCATGATAAGGCAATCAAATACGTTGTCAGGTTCGGATTGGCCAAGCTGCAACATTTTGTTGCAAATTTGTTTCGGCGCTCTTTTTGCGTGATCAACCGCGGAACATGGCGAGCGCCGACCATGTGCAAATTATTGTGCATTGTGCGAGTAACCTTTTGAATGCGCTGAGGCTATATAAACGTGGGTCTGCCCCGCAACGCAAATTTGCCCAATATGCTTTCACGTGCCAATAATAGAAACTTTAGGATTGCACCTCGTGACTCCTGACTTGCCGCCACGATCAAGATATCCTCATTACCCCTCTACCTCTTTCATTATCCTCTTCCCTGCCCGCACGCACACCTTCAACAAGACGTAGTCATTTACTGAGTGTTATCGTCACTTGCGGCGACCCCCAACATCCACGCATTCTTTTTAGAGAGAGAGAAAGAGAGAGAGACCGCAACCCCTTCCTAGATTTGACGTTAGCGCTCGCACTAATTGGAAAGAGTATTTGCTTCGCAAAGATGGACATCGCGAAGGAAGCTAAGGGGTACAAAACGAATGGAGAACAGCTGTCGGCGAGGGTCGAGGGGCAAAAAGTAAAATTATTTTGAAAACAAACAAGAAATTAAAGCTCAGTAGTTTATTATTTCTTACGTAGAACTTTGGTAACGCGTGCGTGTAAAAAAAAAAAAAAAAAAAAAAACATGCGCACGATCAGTATTTTCAGCTCGTACCCACCCAAAGTGATAAATTATCCTTTTTCAAAGTAAGTAAGAACGGACGTTGTTCTTAGCTAGAGTAACTCGTGGTGCTCAAAGTCGCAGTCTTCACGCGGTCGTCTGTGGAAGAGCAGAGGAAGGAGATACACGGAGACAATTTTCCATTGTCTTTTTTTCTACCATTTGCTATTAGCGGCGAGATGTTTCGGTGGCGCCCTCGTTTGTTTACCTTTCGTGACGTCAATACCTTGTGAAGAACAAGTTCAATGGTGTCTGTAATGAGCACGGTGAAAGCCTAAAATCATAGCGCTCTCAAAGTAACACTGCCCACACCGTCAAAATTGAAGTTCTTACATTGCTCTTATTTGCGTCGATTTGATATCCTCTGCTGACGTCATAGTCAGCATTCGGCCAATATGGTGGGCCGATCACAGCGACGCTTTCGATCGCTCACGTCGGCAATAGAGGCGTGCCTTCTTAGCGGCTACTGACGAGGTTGTAGCAGTAAAACTAGTAGCCGTAATAGTTTTTTTTTTTTTTTTTTGCCAAGTGAACGCGATGTTAGTACCAATGTGTCGTATACAGGTCCGGCCACTTTTCTGGTTCATTTAGTATTCAACCGAAAGTATCGTATTAATGGGGACCTCTTCAAAAATAAAGGGGGATCGGTGACCGAGTGGGCTAGCGCACACTAAAGTCACTGGATCGTGGGAAAGAAGCGCCAAGCTCCCCATATGGTCACCATCTTGACCCGTGAAATGAGAAATTTCTCCTTGACCCTCCCTTCTGGGTGAGGCGATCTAAATTCTCTGGTGACGGGTAGCTTTATGGAGACGTTCCTTGTATACCGAGATTTTGCCATCCACACACCGGCGACACAAGCGTGCATCTTAGTACCAAAACCACATGCTGTGTCGGTGCTTGGCGGCACTGAAAAATAAGTTTACTATTTTAAAATACGTAAGAAGAACAATATCATTGTAAAAGATCCGTGGAGATTGACATGATTGATAAGTGGATTGCATACACAGTGCCGAAGACGCTTATATTGGCGAGGAACGCTTCCAGTACGATGATGCTCCATGGTGATCTTAGCGCGACTAGTTTAGAACGACCCTCTGCAAGCTTCGAAGATTCGAATGGAGCGAGATAGCGGTTTCCATGGCAACGGAGATTGATTGGCCAATCGCCTTGCGAGGTTTTGGTCGTCTGTATGTTAGTATCTCTTTCTGTACGTCTAGCATGCAGGAAAGGCAACGGCGCTACTTTGCCAAGATCCAGTTACTTCAGGGTAGCTAAACTCGTAGAGCAAAACATTCTTCGCTTTTTGACGTAGCGGGGGGAGTGACCAAAAGAACGCCGCAAAGTTTCCTCCTCCCTGCGCGCGCTCAACTTCGCAACTTTTGACGAAAAATCCCCCGCGATCCCTAGGCGGTGCACGAGAGCACGAGACAGCGCGGGGAGGCGAGCGCTCACGCTGCTCGCTGTACATTGTCTTTGAGCTCTCTAGCGCCGATAATCCCGTCATGCCTCGCCCAGGCAAAAAGCGAGAGCGGACGACGAGACTTCGTCTGCTACGATGCGGCATTCGCACAGCGGAACTGAAAGAAAAAGTTGGTTTTCTGCTCGAAATCGCGTCCCGCGGGCCACAAACTCAAACGCGAGCTTGAATTGTAAGCGTCTGGTATTTCACGAAGGGAGGAATCGACGACCCGTGCTTTATTTGCAAAATGAGTCGTTTTGTTGCCGTACAGACGCTGAAACCTACCAGTGTGTAATGGAAGGCCCAGGCCAAACACAGAGGCCGCGAGATCTCACATCATCTGTGTGCGGGTGAAAAGTGTAACATTTTTCGACAAAGCTCCCACAGCAGAACCCTATGACGCATTCACTCAGCGTCCGGGAAGGCTAAACATAGAGACGTTGCCCGAGGCTCAGGCAAAGTCATATTTGAACGGCAGCTATCTCGCCCCGTCGTATTTTGTTTTGAGAAAGCTATCGTTCTCAGTGCCCTCACCAGGGAAATAAAAATTCTTACGAAACGTAATGCTAGATGTTCCAAAGAACTAAATTTAAGTCGTATCCTTTCTGTGGTTCACTCATAATACTATGCTTAAAACGAAGCAAGCTCTTGCGCGTACAGTGCCATCAATTTTCTCAAGTGTATGCTGTTTTGTAGTCGGCTTGTTTCGAAACTTACGCAGTCTGTAGATATCTCTGACAGCCCAGTTCCTTAATTGGAAGTCATCGCAAATATAAGTTACACGTTGCAGCAACCAACGTTTATAGATAAACGATGACAGCGACTGGCGCTCTCGCATTCCCACCCATCACGTCGAACAAAAAGGCGCTAGTTTCGGTTTGAGGTCGGTACTTTTCTACAACATCTATGGCGACAGCATCAGTCTGCATTCGGCAAGTTCGTTCGGGGCCTGTTCTCCGTGCAGCACTTCGCGGGTGTAATGCATTAGAACTCTCACAGTGCAAGTCTGGATCGCAAATCGGGAGCCCGTCACAGGCCTCACCGGCGGCCATTGCTTGACGACAGGCAATACGCCGCGTCCTGTCTAGTTCTCCCTTCGTTTTTGTCCTTGTTGTTTTTTCCAATTACACCATGATGCAATACATGCAAAAATTGGAAGCTTGTACGCGGTGCTCGAGGGCGAGCATTTTATGACGTGCTGCGATGATTATGTCGGGTTCTTGGAGGTCAAATAGACATTCGTCAAGCGTTTGAACATCGATCAAAAAAAAAATAAAAAATCGGCCGGAGCACCATTGACTTTACCGACGTCGCTTGCTTCGGTTTCTAAATAAATGGCACGTGCAACGACTGAACGGCACGCTCCGAGTTTCCGTTTGTCATGGAAGCCCTCACAGCAGTTCAAAGAAAAAGCTTTCACCATGAAGTACTAAGTACAAGCGGTTAAAACGGTGCGAATGTCCCCAGTAAAGGCCTTCTAACTTATCGTTTGCTGAGCTTTGATGACTCCGAAATCACGGATGACTCCACAATAACCCTCGGTAGCCCTTGTCTCATTAAACACATCACACTTAACACCCAACAAAGTCACCCTCGACCCTCAACCACACAATATTTTGTTAAACAAGATTGGTGTTCTAACGCGTTTAATATTCTTGCCCACAATATTAACTGTTATTTGCGGAATCACGATAGAAGTTTTCCCGTCTCTCCTATAGCATGCATTAGATCGTGTCAAGCGATGACTGCCGGTGGTGCCGCTCGACCCCAGCAATACAGGCCTCTATCCGCGACCTAGCCTCCTAAGAAATCAGTGGTGCCAGTGCTATTAGACATAAATCGTTTATTTGCATCGGTACACCGATACCTGCCGGATGTCGGGACGAGGCGCAAAACCGTACATCCGGCCAATATTGAAGCCGGTTTTCGGTCGAAATTGCCTCGACACTCGCCAAGAAGCAACGTGCTGTTTCGGCGACTCGTTTGTGTAATTTATTTGTTCAGTCATATCATTAGGTCCAGGGCCACTGTGTTCACCCCAAAAAAGAAATGTACTGTGGTAATTACGCCTTGACGAGAAGCAGGCAGGTAGCCAGAATTTTGTTTAAGGGGGGGGGGGGGGGGGGGGGCGCCCATGACAAAGTGCTCTGTGAGGGGGGAGAGGAGGCCCCAGCAAAATGGAAGATTTCGGGGGGGGGGGGGGGGGCGGGCCTTATGTTCCCCCCCCCCCCCCCCCCCAGGCTACGTGCCTGACGGGAAGGGGTATTGTAGTTTTACGTCTTTATAAAAAGGTGTAGTCCATTATCACACGTTTAAAGAAACGTGTTTAAAAAACACACATTTTTAAAGGTGTGAGGTTTACATTTCTTTTATAAGGTCCATCGCTACACTTATTAGGGTGTTAGTTATGGGACACCCCACTTACATGTATATAGGTGTGAAAATGTTTGATGTGTATATACCTCTAACGGAAGAAAATCTCTTTCATGTGATTAACATCGCGTGCCGATGAAACGATCTGCTGATGACACGTCGTTCGATGAACTGATTTGACCGCCAATGAGTGACGACTGCCAGTAGAACTTCGAGGAAATAATTCTGCCGGCTGCCGGGAGACTCGACCCTACCCAAGAATTACCCCGGTTCTTGTTTGTTTCCCAACATTCTGAATTATATACCAGCTTATTAGTACCTCTTCGGATATTACAGAAAGAAAAAAAAAAGAAAAAAAACGATGGCAGCCGCAAAAACTCTGACAGCCCGGCTCACAGTCATGTGGGAGACTGGCAGGTGCTCGTCAGTCGCCACCATGCCTTGAAAGCTACCGGTTCCGAAGAACCGGAGCGCGCAGAGAACTTGTTGTTCCACAGTCATGGTAGACGCGATTGTCCGCAGCCTCGAAGTCCGGGCGCCGAACGAAGCTCGTCGCAGAGTCAACGCACAACGGCTTTCGATAGCCGGTACTGTCGCCGAAAGTCGTCGTCGGGGAGCTGAAAGGCGTCCCCGGTGGTCTCAGCAGCGACGCCGACGGTGGCGGAAGATAAGCTCGGCCGCAGCATGCGGCACCGCCATGTTGACAAAGTTTAACTTCGCCTCGATCCGAAGCGAAGATCTCGAGCTCAAACCACGGCTCTCGCAAAGTTCGGAAACGTCACTTTGGCGTCAGCGACACCTTCGACCAAACGAGGTTTCTTTTTCACACAAACTTCGGAGGGATTTTGAGCGTTAGCAGGTCGCCTAGGGACAATCTGCAAAGCATTAATTTTAGCTTGGCGTAGGGATGTAGGGACAAAGGGGCGCTACGTCATCGGCGAAGCCGTTCAATCAGCGGGCTCATCGCGCCCCTCACGCGCCGCACGCGCTCCTCGATGAACTTCGCTACATTCTGCCTCTCTCAAAGAAATGAGCGTTCGAATGATTGACACCTCGCTCGGCGCGACGTCAGCGTCGCGAGAGTCCAATTAGCGCGTTCCGCCAACTTCGGGCACAAAGTTGTGCTCGACGAGTTTAGCGACCCAGCGCACACCAGCTCGGAGCACGTGGAGCAAAAGCTCGCCATGCAGAACCCATGGACCCTGTGTTCAATCTCCACCCCTGCCCGTTTTGATCTGGATAAGCATCGTACTGGCGTGCGGTCGTGCACTACTACGGCGTGGTGCTTGTTTTAAAGACCGCAGGCTAGTGGTTGTACTGCACCGGCTAAATTTCTAATCTACAACTGAGACACCAGACGCCCACTGAGGCAGACTAACTTCCGGCTGTATAAACATACACTCACCGATTCTCTCAAGAATAAACATTATAGCGTGCAGCGCAAACGACTCCCATACACGCTCGACGTATCTCAACACGATAACGCCTATGTGGAATATGGTGATTATATATATATATATAATTGACCCTGTGTATTCTATACACAGGGTTAATTAAAACGTATTGTTGGCCTAGAAGTTTTTGCGCGATGCAAGGGACGATCACGAGGGAGTAGACACGGACAAGCTCTTGTCCGTGTCTACTCCCTTATGATTGTCCCTTGTGTCGCGCAAAAAACTTCTAATATACGCAGGGTGTTAATTTTTTTTGAAAGCTTAACATATTTGCTTAAAAAAAGCCGTGGAAGCTATACTTATGTGGTTTGTGCAGGTGATTTACACGGCCAGGGGGACGTGCTATAGGTGGCTAATCGTAACGATCAGTCGGCTAATTAAGTGGAATTCGTTAAATACCTTTTAATTAGTGAAAATAGACACATGGTTCCTATTAGAAACTTGCCTGAGCGCCATCGAAAACCACTCAATCAGTGATTTCTAGAAAGACATTAAAATCGTGAGAAGCGCAGTAGTGCGCTAAAGTCACCACTCGTGCAGCAGGAGCAAGGGCAGCGGTGCGATAACGGGCCCGCGTGATTTTTCCGTCTCGTTTATCATAGCCCCATCCTTGTACCTGTTGCGCGAGTGGTAATTATGGCTCACTACTACGGCTTCCCACGCGCTCAAAGTGTTTATAAATATTATTAGTTTAGTGGTTTTCGATGACGTTCAGCAAATTTTAATTGACACCAAATTTCTATTTTCACAAATTAAAAAGTGAATTAACAAATGTTCACTCATTAAAAAGTGAATTAACAAATTTTACTTAATTAGCCGACTGATCACTATGATTAGCCCCCTTATACTATTTCCGCCTACCGTACGACACACTTGCGCGAACCGCACAGCTGTAATTTTCAGGGCATTTTTTCAAGTTAAAAAAAAAAAACAAAAAAAAAACGCCCTGTTTAATACAAAGAATCTGCCGCACGGGTCTTATCATAATATATTTTCTAGGTATCTCGCAACAGTCTCTTGGACACGAAGAAATAACGAAACGAAGCGAAAAGACATTTATAAAAAATACGATTGGCTCGCAGGCGTGTCTTCGTTTAAAATTCACTGAGGGTCTCCATTTAAAACCAACCTCTTCCATAGAGCAATTTATATTTTAGAACCCCCAGTATTCTTTGAAACGTACGTTTCTTTTTATGCAACGTGTCTCTCTTTAATTCGAAGAGATTTATTAAAAAACGTACGTAAAAGGTACGCTGATTCGGTTTGTGTACGTGAGTTATACCTTAGTTACACCAGCGCTCTTAAAAAAAAGCTAAAACGTTTCTTTCAAAAAAAAAAAAAAAAAAAAAGAAGAAAAAAAAAATAGAGGTTGTTTTTACCGAAGTTTTATCCCGTGAATCTGAATACCACGTACGTTTTCCACGAGGATGTCACTATACGGGAGCAAACACCAAAAACCTCCGACCAGTCGTTACGTTCTAAGAGGATTTTTCGGCCGCCAAGCGCGTGTCGCTCGTGTGGGCAGCGCGTGCAATTTTTGCGACGTGCGCGATCAAAAGCGTGGCAGTGGTCGGCCTTCCACGATTGGCCAAATGTTGACTATGACGTCAGCAAAGGTTTTCTCAAGGTTTTCTAATTGACACAAATAAGAGTTATGTAAGAACTTCTATCTTGACAGGGTTGACGGGGTTCAGAACGCAATGATTTCAAGCTTCCACCATGCTATTTACAAACACCATCGAACTTGTTGTTCACTCTAAAAAATGCCCGTGCGTCTGCTTTCCCGCACAACCCTCCGAGAGCCAATCACCGCAACTTACGGAGGCAGCTCAGCGAATGACGATACCAAAACATATGTTTAGACTCAAAAATGCAGTCTGAGTTGTGACAGTAAGCAATGCAAGCGTGACGTTTTGCATTGCTTAATGTCACAACTCAGACTGCGTTTTTTGGTCTAAACACATGTTTCGGCATCGTCATTCGCTGATCTGCCTCCGTAAGTTGCGGTGATTGGCTCTCCGAGTGTTGCGCGGGAAAGCAGACGCACAGGCTTCTCTTAGAGTGTTCGCATGGTAATGACGTCACGAGAGGGAACCATGGAGACCGCTACCAAAACATCTCGCCGCCAATATTCCCCCGTACTGGCACCAGGGGGGCTAAGCTCGGCGCGGCGAGATCGAGGCGAGTTCTCCGCCAAACTCGCCGACCGCCGCGATTGGTCGGCGCCGTGCATGACGACACGCGCCGACACTCCCTAGATCGTGACGTTAAATGGAGGGTTTGAGGCGGTCGGAGAGTTGCATATTCGGAACTCGCGGCGAGATGCGGTGACGTCATTCTGACGTGGCAGAAGCCGCCGCGGATGGGAAAAGCTTGCCGGCTCCGACCTAGGCGAGTTTGGGCGAGTTGGGCGCGAGATCAGGGAGAAGCGTCCAAAATGGCAGCGTTTTCGTTCGTGTTTTGCCGTCGGCATAGGTATTTAAACCACGCCAATGTGTTTGACATGGCCGACGTTCATTTTCAACAACACTATCGCCTCTCGAAAGACGTGGTAAGGTGGCTGTGCGATGAACTGCGTGGCGAACCGGGCTTGAGGCGATGGAGCCGTGAATGAACCGTCACCCCCGTCGTGAATCCTACATCCAAATTCTACAAAGTGAATCCTAGAAACAAATGTGTTTTTACGGCAATCTGCAACCAGGAAAGCAATTTAACATTACCTACAGGCTTTTACAATTATTTTGATGGGTTGCTGTGCTGCGTAGATGCAAGAAAAACGCACTTGACAAAATTCAAACTAAAACAGGTGATAGAAGAAAAGTAATATACATGAATGGCGCAGACTAACAACAGTGTAATTTCTTTCTCATCTTTCTTCTTCCACAGCGTATTTTGTCAAACAAATTGGCCGTTAGTTGTTTTTACAGCAGGAGAACATGCCAGAACATTGCGACATTGTCACCTACTGTAGATAAGCAATTTAGCCAGTGCAGTATGACTGCTAGCCTAGGCAGACTTGTACACGTTACTGAAAAATAGTAAGGAATTACATTTACAATTACTCAAGGCTAAATTGTAATTTATTACAATTACAATTACCCCCCATAAAAGTAAGTGACCGTTACCCCTAAAAGTAATCCGTTACTTTCGTGGCGTTACTTTCAACATTATTTTCCTAAATTAAGAAACAAAGGCAAGAAGGTTATCCAAGTTCTTATTGTTGCCACCTGTTCCATTTATTGACCTTGAGTATTTTGAACAACAGCTGGCTCTCGAAAGTCTCGTCAGAAATTTTGCCTTATTTCTTACTGAAGATCTCCACTACTACGCTGAACACACTTTGAACTGAGGCACTGGACCGGAGTGCCATATTGTGCCTCACGAATGTTTCATGCTCTGCATTGAGCTTTTTCAGCGAAGCAATAAAAGTACTATTTACCTCGAAGTTAGAGCAAAGCTTTGTCCTTGCAGCCGTTGCCTGATATTCGAGAGTTTTAGTAGAGTTGGTAACAGCAAGGTGATAATTAAATAATAAATAAGGTTTGGCTCGATATTCTTCTTCCTTTGGTTCTGAACAGGTCGAGCCTCGGTTGAGATATTGGTGAATAAGAAAAAGTTTCCAATATTTAAATTTAAGTAATTCAGAAAAAAACTACCCGACACTCATAACAACAATTTATTAGAACACACTCTAAAAAAAAGGGTATCACCATACACCCTTTTGTCCCATATAATACACCCCAAAACTTAATTTCGACGTGCAGCGCCCTATAGTCGAACAGACGGCCCCGAATTTTGCCAGGGGCTTGATAACGGTGCCATATAACTTATTAAATTGCTAAAGTACGTACCAAAGACCAAAGAAGGAAATCACTGAGCTTTTGCAGTACGGCCAAGAAAACCCCGATAATATTTTTTGTAGTCAATAATACGTACATCAGCTATCTTAATAAGTTGTACCACACAGCTATCAAGCCCCTCGTAAATTTTGGGGCCGCCTGTTCGATTATGGGGCACTGTATGTCCAATTGAAGTTTGGGGGTGTATTATATGGGACAAGGGGTGTAATAATACACCTTTTTTTCTGAGAGTGAACGTTGGTTAAAACAAGGAAATGTAAACGCATGTTTGCCATGTGTACCTTTCTTGGTGCCGTTCAAAAACGCACGGAGCACGGACCGACTGCAGTTTACTCCGGTGTTCTCCAGATAAACGCCCGCTGATGCCACGGGTAGCAAAGGGCGGGGAAGCCGCGCTCTGGCCCCACTCCCGAGTTTCACTCCCTTCTGAAGCCCAGAATATCAGGTCTACATCAGCCACCATCATGTTTTATTTATAGAAATATCAGCTTGAGATAAGATGCCTACTGTTGGGGTAAAAACAGGAAGAAGAAAAACGGAAGACTGTTACCATTTTCGAAGTGCTCGCAAAAAGCTGACTCGCAAAAAGGGTAACTGAGATGCAGATAACCTGGCTGGAATTCACAAATAAAGTGGGCCAACCCTAGAAGTTGGACTGCAAAAAAGTTATCAGCTTTTAAAACAGGGTCAAGTAAGGTGAAAGAAGCAGGAAAAAAATACATCCTGTTTTCTAAGAGAAGATGTTAAGTGTGTGTGTGTGTGGGGGGGGGGGGGGGGGTCGACGAACGAGGATACTTGTGGTAATAACACGTTCACATATTATCACATCTATTTTAGTGGATTTTAGGGTAGATGGAGCGTTGTCTCGTGTTGTGACATTGTGAAAATGGTCGCAGTCACTGTAACCGAGAAGGACATTGTTAATTATTGTCTGTGCACTCACCGCCTTGAGCTTCTCGAAGAGGCACACAATCACTTGGTGTCTCCCTCTCCCCGCCTTCGATCGCAAAGAAAAAACAAAGACACTAAAAAAGCGGATATAACTTGCCCCCCCCCTCTTCTTTTTTTTTTTTGTAGAAATGTTTATTTGGATCTTTTGACATTGTTGCTAGGGTCTAAAAAAATTGATTCAGGGGCTTTGTGTTGCAAAAAAAAATGGCTTTGCGGAACTGAAGAGTGCCAAGCCTCCCTTTGCGCTGGTCAATTCGCGTGACAGTGTCACTGCGCTCAACATTGCCAAAATGAAAACGACCTTTCCTTTAGAAGGTAACCGGACAAAAGCTCACCGGACGAAAGCTCACCGGACAGAAGCTCACCGGACAAAAGCTCACCGGACAAAAGCTCACCCGTTTTTTGACAGACCCGGACAAAAGCTCACCCGTTTTTTGACAGACCCGGGCAAAAGCTCACCTCGATTTCTTTTTTTTTTTTTCCTACCCGGGCGAAACACGGGCTGAAATAAAGTGCGGACGCAATGGACATTGAACCATTTTTAGGAGAACTTGTACCTCATCCACCATTGAGTTGCGAATTTTTTAAAAATACTTTGAAAGAACGGGAGTTCGGCCTTCTTTTGGAAAAGTACAAGACAGATGACCAATTTAGAAAATTGTGCGGGATTTTAGATAGGCTCGGGTTCCTTCCACCACAGCTTGTTCCACAAGAACTAACCACCACGAAAAAGTCTATCGGTGACATCGGCTACCTGCTGGACTACTTTGATTGCACGTATGGCAACGGCCGCTTCCGTTATGCTTCGGTTCCATCTGCGGCGGCACCCAGAGCGAATTGTTCCCTTCGCCTGACTCTGCGCCGACGGCGACCGGAGTTTCCCCCGGTACGGTGGAATATGTACGACACCACTCTTCAAGATAAAGACCGGATGAGCAACACCTGCGAAAGATAGAGTACCGGGTTCCAGAAGCTCGTCGGCCACGCCCATCCAAGCCTCTTGAGGCTGATTGAATGCCTACAGCAAAATCAGGCGCTCGTTGCCACGGCATTGACAAAAGCCCGGAGAGGTGAGCCCACCGTAAAGCGGGTGCGAAAAATTACTCTGCACCTGCAGAATCGTCTTAGAAATATTTGCGAGGGCTTGCATGTACATCGAGATCTACTAAGACTGTTGGAGCTAGTGGGGGACTGCATTCGCTTCTAACCAATCGATAAATAAACTTGTTTCTGTTAAAATCAACAAACCATGCGCCTGTCAGATTTAATTTATCGTTGCCTTTTTGTGTCGCACGCATGAACCTAAGTTGTCCGCACTCGTGTTAAGACCAACATGAAATTTTCTCGTGGTGAGCTTTTGTCCGGGTCTGTGAAAAAATGGGTGAGCTTTTGTCCGGTGAGCTTCTGTCCGGTGAGCTTTTGTCCGGTGAGCTTTTGTCCGGGATTCCCTTTAGAAAGGGGGGGGGGGGGTTGGTTGTGAAAAAATGTAACGGAATTAGTTTAAAATTACTCTTGAAAATATGTAATTATTCCGTTACTAAATTACCGAAAAATGTAAGGGATTACAAGTAATTTCGTTACTTGTAACAGATTACGTACAAGTCTGAGCCTAGGGTATTTAACGTGCACCACGTAGTAGTGATACACGACCGCATGCCGGTACGATGCTCATCAACATCGAAAAGGGCAGGGGTGGGAGTAAATCCACGATCCTGGGTTCTGCAGCGCGAGCTTTCGCTCCACGTGCACCCTATTCTGAAAAAAAAAAAATTGTGGCTTTGTGGCGGTGTGAGGGAAGATGAGAAAGAAATTACACAGTTGTTAGTCTGCACCATTCCTGTATGTTGTTTTTCGTCTATACTCTGCTTTAGTTTATATTTATCAAGAGCGTTTTTCTTGCATCTACGTGGCGCAGCAAACCATCACAATGTCTAGTCAACTAGCCCACATCCAAGCAATGTTTGTATAATTAGCATCCCTGCTGTTACCTATTCTTATTTGTCATTTACGATTTAAATAAAAAAAAATTGGGCTGTATGTATGTTGATACTGCCTAACACTTGGTCTGCTTCAACGGGGAAGATTCTCCCAGCTGTAGATGAGAAATTTAGCCATGCAGTGTCGTACAACCACTAGCCTGGGGTCTTTAACGTCCATCCCGCAGTAGTGTTACACGACTGCACGCCGGTACGATCCTCATCAACATCAAAACGGGCAGGGGTGGGGATTGAACCCAGCATCCTGGGTTCTGCAACGGACCTTTCGCTCGACGTGCTCCGAGCTGGTGTGCGCTAGCCCAGCCGACCACCGATCCCCCGATTTAAAAAAAAAATAAATAAAAACCCTCCACTGCGGAGCGTAGGGAAAAATCGGAGCTACGCTGGGGAACTCGCCGCCGCCGGGGGGGTCGGAAATGTAAGAGGGGGAGTGGGAAACTCGCCGGGGCGGAGTCAAAAGAAGCTCCTCCCCTCCCTCGTGACGTGGCATCGGAGAGATTCCCGCCGGAGGCGAGCTTAGCCCCCCAGTCGTGACTATATTCTGTCCACTCTTAAGCTGAGACTGCGGCCAAAGCTACAAGCGCGAGCATAGCACGCACTCCTGGCTTTGACACGTGCATTCTTAGCGCAAGTGCTCGACCTGCGGAAGAATGTTTTAAAGCAGCAACCTCGAACTCTCGTGCTTGTAGCAATGGCTGCGGTAGTAAAGTCGTGACGTCTTTTTCTGACGTCTTTGAAAATAGCAAAACTGCGCGTGCATAGCTAATTGATAGGCGCTGAAGATGCGCGAAAGCGGAGATTTCAGAAGCTCTGTTTATGACGTCACGCTCCGGGAAGGAGGGGCTTCAGCGGTACTTTGAAAATGCTTTTCTGCAGCCTCCATGCACCAAATTGAAAAATAATCTCGACTTTCGGGATCCTGGAGGCCAAATTAAAACGATACATGTCTATTTCCTCAAATACAGAACCGCTTCACGTTCCCTTTAACTGACATTAGAGTTTTAGTAGATCGTGTTTTCGGGCCACGCTGCTTGTAGCGGGAGCTCGCGCCCCTTCGATGCATGCTCCGAAGCGCGCGCCTGTAGCGGTAGCGGGCTTTTGAAAACAATCTACTAAAACTCCCTATTAAGCCAACGACGGTTCACTCAATCGCGATCGGCCGGAGTTACACGATGGCGCCAACTGTCATTGAGCCGCTAACGATCATTGAGTTCAACTGAGCTGGCCTACCTCAGTTAACTGATGAGGGTTTGCCCCAATGAGGCTAAAGGTGGCGGCGCCCACCACATTGCCGCCGATAGCCAGCACCAGCAAACCACTTACTATCGCGGAAGATTGGGGTAGGTATCTAAAAAGTATCGTAGCGGCAAACACTGTCCGAAGAGTTATGATCCGGGGCCAGAGCTGTTGCTAGAACGATCGCGGCAGGTCGCAGAAGCCAACGTTGGCAGAAGCCAACGTTACTAGAACCACTCAGTTGGGAAACTGCCATAGAGACTGCTCTAAAAAAGTGGCCCCAATCTGTCCACCAGAACCGAGCTAATGGCGAACACAACGCCGCCATTTCTCCCGCAGCGGCCACTCGAGGAACTGCATGTTACTTCTATTTCGGCTTTAATCGGCCATTTTGGTGCCGAAACAGATACAGCGGAAGAGGTTACAGGGGTGCCACCCCCGTCTCCCCAGCGGACGCGCCACGAATTTCTACCGAAGTTAAAATGTACCTAGGTCGGGACGCGCTACCTGAAAGGACCGCTGAGGCATGGTTGTATAAAAACAATATTAATTGTTCCGCAAAACCTTGCAAACTAAAGATTTTAAAAACATCACGCGTTCTTCATTTTGTACTAAACTCCAATAAATTTCATGCAAAAGGAGTCTTTTCCGTTTTTTTTTTTTTTACGCAAAAACATGCTTTCTAAAAGCTCAAGGTGACCACAGTACAGAAAAATGATAAAAAGTGGCGCTGTTGTCGTATTTAGCTCGGTCTCGGTGGACGCCAGCGGCCCAGGTTTCGACAGCGAGTTTCCCAACTGAGTGTTCTAGTAACGTTGGCAGAAGCCAAAGCTCGGCGAGGGAGGCCATTGTGATGTCGCTGACGATAAGACTTCCGTTGTATCTCTCTTGCTTGAATTCATGTGACCAGTTTTTATTATGGTTTCTTTACTCTAAAACTAAAAAGTTAATTGCGTTTTGTTTTAAACGTTTATAATAAATAAGTGTCCATATAATTCATTTGCATCACCTCAAAAAAAAAAACAAAAAAAAAAAACGGAAGAACCTTAATGTGACATCAGATTTGGTGCAATTTCGGTTTCAACTGTCTCTTGACGCTCATCTCAACTGGGGTTGTTAGACCCTTGTGTTGTGTAACACCGGACAACTTATACCGCTGTTACACGGGCACACTTAACTGCAGTTACGCTAAACCACAATTAGCGCACAATACTTGCCGACAACATTCTGCGGCGATGCAGTCAGAGCTATGGGCGAACGTGCGCTTGAGCATCTTGAGCACCCATGAATGCAGTGCACGCGCTCTCTTCACTTCTTTGAAATAGCTGTCCGAGGGCATAGTGCGGCATCTGTGCTGCCACGTAACCGCAGTTAAAGCTGAGTTAACCGCGGTTAGGGGTGCCCGTGTAAAAGGGGTATTACTTGAGCTTAATGACAGTTGGGAGACGCCAACCATTGTTGGCTTAATGACGGCTGAGAGCGCTGATGTAAGTACTAATACTAGGCCGCTACACTTCGCGATAAGTCGGATCATCAAATACAACTTCTTGATTAACTTTTTATTTAGCGAAAATAAACGTATGGCTTCAACTAGAAACTTACTGAGCATCACGAAAACCACTAAACCAGTCAATCTCAGAACGAATTCAAGCACGTGGGAAACGCGGGGGTGCACCCGCAAAGCTAGCGGTGTGGAAATTAAGAAAATTTTAGTTAATCATTCTACTTATCGCGAACCTCACATGCAGCGAAGCGCTGATGTAGCGCTACTCACGTGTCGTCAGCTAGTTATCGTCTGCCATGAGTAACAGTTTTGTCGGTGCGATATAAAGCTGGTGAACACTCCCGTCAGCACGCGCTTAGCGCGAGGTCAGCGCTATGCTTGGAGCGCTCTGCATGCATGTGCAAACAGGCCGTATTAGCGGCAAAATGTTTTGGTTGCGCCCTCGTATGGCTACCTCTCGTGAGGTCATTAACTTGCGAACAACAAGTTCGATGGTGTTTGTAATGGGCATGGTGGAAGCTCGAAATCATAGCGCTCTAAAATCAACACTGCCAACACCGTCAAAATTGAAGTTCTTACATTTCACTTATTTCCGTCGATGCGAAATCCTTTGCTGACGTCACAGTCAGCATTCAGCCAATCGTGGAAGGCCGACCACAGCGACGCTTTCGATCGCGCACGTCGACAATAATGCCTACTTGGGGCCCTAATCTGGACACTTGGGGAGAAACTCGGCAAGAAATCTGGCGGGCGTGATAGACCAACGCCGCACTTGACCTTGGCGCCGGCCAATCAGAGCCGTGGGATTTCTTGCCGTCTTTTTCGCAGAGTGTCCAGATTATACTTTGTTTCAGCTTCGGTCCAAGCGCGGCTGATGTTATGAGCTAAAGGGCCAATCAAACAGCGCAAAAAGCGCACCGTCATGGCGTGCTCTCTGCGCTTGATAGGACTAGCCGGCGGAGGGGCGCGCACAGACAGACGGCGAATAGCGGCTGGTCCTATCAACTGCAGAGAGCACGTCATGACGTTGTGCCTCTTTCGCTGTTTGATTGGCCCTTCGGCTCATAACATTTGCCGCGCTCGGACCGAAGCTGAAACGAAGTATAGGGCCCCTGGTCGTATAATACCCGTGCCACACGGGCAGCTCGAATGCCATTTACAACGAATGACATTTGAGCGGACGGCCAATCAGCGCAAGACACTCCGGGCGCAGAGCATTCCACACGCGACAGATTGCGAGCTGATTCGCCGGTCACACAAATGTCATTCGTTGTAAATGGCATTCGAGTTGCCCCGCGTAGTACGGGTATTACTCGCCTGCACAAATAGAATTAGTGCATATTTTACGGATTAAAAAAAATTGTTCGAATTAAAATCAAGCACCCTGTATACTAGACAAGTACTTACGCTAACAGTCCTTTTTTTTTAATGCTTCATATAACCGTGCACCGTTGCTTCAATTATTTTTAAACAAGTTCAGTAATCTTTGGTTTACTATTAAAAACACAAATTATAGTTGAAATATAAATTTTTTGTGTTTAGTGTTTTCCTCCAGTCTGGCTGAAATTTTACAAGCCGATTGGATATCCCTTTTTAAACTGGCAGAAAATGCAGGGTGTTTGATTTTAGGGAGACTTGCACGTTCAGAAACACCATGCGCGAGTGGATGGTAGTGCACGGCTGACATGGAAAACACAGCTGACATATCTACACACAAGCATGTACAGACACAAACTAATCAAAAAAGGGGTGAGAGTGAGACAAGTGCCGTCTACACGATGTATTTATCAGGCTGGGTGGACGTTAGATAAGGGGATAAACGTCATACAACGTTGATGAATTAACAAAAATTTGTTAATTAACTTTGCATTTGTTGGTTTAGGGGTCATGTTAGAGTTGCAGTATTGACGGTGATTACTCTTAGAGGCCAGACCAACTTAAAGAATTTGCGGAAGGGGGGTGTTTTTTTTAAATATTAATCTATCACTTTTTGCGGTTTTTTTTTTTTTTTCGCCCGATTTAAAAGTTGCGCTCAAAAAGAGAGTGTCGCATGCCCTGCCCAACATGACGCCTGGTAGAGTGGCGTAGTCATTTAGATCACGTCGTCATTAGTGTCGTCGGCGCACCCACCTCGGATATGACATGCCGAGATTGTGACGACATGATTGAAACGACGCCCTCTTCCAAGCGTCATTGTGGGCGTGGCTTGCAACGTCCTTTTTAGGCGTTTTTCTTTTAATCGGGCAAAAAAGAAACGCGAAAATTTATCGATTAATATCTTAAAAACCATTATTTATTTAGTAAATTCTTTAAATGAGTCTGGCCTCTAGTAGGAATTGCCGTCAAAACTGCAATTCCAACATGGTCCCTCAAACCAATAATTACAGTTAATTAGTTAACTTACTGTAACGGCTATCCCCTCATCTAATGCCGCCGAGCCTGGTAAATACATGGTCCAGACAGAAATCGTCTAGCCTCCTATTTCTAAAAAAGAAATATGATCAAATTAAGATAAACCACCTAAAAAAAGCGTAAAAAGTACACAAGTACGAGATAAGGTGGACGATACAGGGCGCACTCACAACTAATATTTATTGAGAGAAAAAAAAATCGCTCGCTTATATAGCCTCGGCAAAATGCAGTCACCACTATTGCCGGTGTGGGGCCCGTTTCAAGAAAGTATATTCCTTATTAGCCGATAAGGATTGAATCCGAGTCTTCGCCCAACGCTTACGTCACCCTCGTGTCCAATAGGAGCCTAGCCGAGTTCACGCCGAACTCTGACGCAGGCCTCGTGTCCGATACATGCTCAGTGTATGGGAGCAAGCAAACGGGGGATGGGCGTTGGCGCGGACTTTTGAAAGGGGTCTATCGTTGTGCATCAAAAGTGATGCATTGGAAATCAGTAAATAAGGTAGGTCGTATCTAGCATAAGTGTCGTCCGGAATCACGAATTGTACCATACATCGTTCGTTTCAACGATATTGTCGTACACAGAAGCTTATCATGGAGTTGTCCAGTACTACACAAGAACAGCGAGAGTTTTGCAGTTTTTCTTAGTATCGTCAAAACGTCCTCGCAAAGCCTTCTTGATCCTGAATGGATGTGAAACTTGGCAGTTGTTGTTGGCTGACATATCCCACCACCCTAATGACCGGAACGTAAAACTTACGAAAGAAACTCGTGTTGGTATGGTCTTAGACGCAAAAGTTTTCACCACCAGGAATCTCTATCAACAAACAATCTATACAACTTTCCTTTGTGGAGAATATAGGAGGAACGAGCACACTTTTCTATAAAGAAAGCATCTCTATCATAGTACGCGATCTGAGCTGCAGGGTCGGAGTTGGATTCCCTGATTTTGGGAAAATTTCAAACGACACCTACAATTTATAAATTTTGCTCAAGGCAAAGCTCGGCCGAATTCAGGGGGCTTACGAGACAAGATTCGCTGATCAGCTGAACCCCAAACAGATAACAGGTTGTAGGATGTATTTCCAGCAAACGAAGGAAGTTCGCAGCAGATTCGATTTGCACTGTTCCATATATGTACAACGGCGAGCACATATTTGTTTTGGACGAAGACCGTAAAGTCAATCATGTGTTTGCAAATGACCAACAAGCACCTCCCAAAAGTTTCAAAGCTCTAAGTTAGTAGCTTCAATATGAATGTTTGTGTCTTGGCAAGCAATATTGAATACAAAAACTTCTACCGGGAGGGGCCTCAGCAATATTGAGTTGTGTGCCTAAATCAATAAAAAAATTGTACATAACTATAAGCACGGGGGAATTTTTTTCCGTAATTTTCACGCCCCCCCCCCCCCCCCTCCTCTTTCCGGTTTTTGATCCGGCCCGCTTCGTCCCCAATTTCTGGCGATTTACAGTAGAAGGTTGCCGACCCCTGCTTTAGTGTGTAAGACAACGAACTACTGATCATATCATCATTTCCCTTCTTCGGTGATCAACTTATCATCTCTATCACCTTCCTCATCTCATTTTATCATTTCCCTATTTTATCCCCCACCCCCATTCCCCCAATGTCAAGTAGTCTGCTGGAGTCATGCAATCAGGCTAACCTCTCGGCCTCTCAATCACCCCCTTTTCACATAGCCTGTAAAGATAATCCTTTTAGCGGAGCTATTGCATCTTCGTCGTTACGTGGTCCACGCAAATTTTAGCAGGAACTTTCTACTGGCTCCATCTCTTTCGGATGGCCTTGAGCACGCACTCGTTGCCCTCCACCATGCTTTGAACGACAAGTAGATCAGTTGTCCCGCCTCCGACGCGAGTCTCCTACCTTCGAACGCCTCGGCGTCTCGTGAGCCTCGATGGTGCACGCGCAGCCAGAGCACGACGGAAGGCAACGAACGCGTGCTGGAGGCAGGGCGTACGAAAGGAGACGCCTTGCCGATCTCATTCTGCCTCTAAGCATAGGAGCACTTCAGCAATCTTGAGATAGGTTGGCACACGGGCTGATGTTTCCAGTGTGCACAGACTCGGAAGCGGCGGACACGAACCAATCCTTCGTACGCACGTTGGCCGAGAATCTGGTGGATTTGCGTCTGAATGCCGAAGTGAGCACCCGTCTACTACTCGACAAACAATACATAAACAAGAAGCACGAGGTGCGACCGAAGAAATCAAATCATCAGCACGCGTAACCTCAAGAGGATCGCTAGAGCATTCCTAGCCATAGCCGTCTACATCCCCTCTACATTCTCGACGTCAGTACAATGTGCCCCCAACGTGCGTCACAAGTGAATGGACGACTGTCACGTGCACCCGATCTATTGAAAGCATATCGCACAATCATTGTGAATTTTCGCGAAACATTGAGTCACACTGAAATGTAATGCAGAGTAGCGAACCCAAACCAAAAGTCAATCAAACGCAGTAAAAAAAAAAAAGTATAAATTGCGCGACACAGTAACGAATGTCTGTTTTCCAATGTAGTTTGTTTTTTCCCTCGCTGCTAAGATGTCACTACGAGTACGAGAATGGTTTGTGTGGGGGGATATTCGTGCAAGCCCGTCGGAGCGATCCGACATTAGGTCAAAGCGTGCCTCTGCGAAGAGTGTCTTGAGCCACGAGGCGTAACAGTTCACTGCCCTTAGGGCAACGCTAGCGTAACAAACGGCAGCATTCAGTGATCGCCTTACTTCCGAGCGTCGAGTGGAACACTGCCGACATCGCCAATGTCGTCCGAGCTGGCGCCGGGACCACGGTGTTTTCCGTCCAGAGTGCGCGACCGCGACACGATCGCAGACAAAATACGATTGTCACTTACGCATAGCCATATCAGCGAGAGCAATCTGGATGGCGCGTCGAGTACGCAATTCGACGCAGCTGTGAAGTTGCGCAGCGTCGCGCGGTTCTGAACGGATACCCCGGCGTTTTTCACCCACAGATATGGGTGGCCAGATCGCCGAGAGCGCCGGTACACGGCATCAGGCACGAAACCTCTTGCATTTGTACGAGGGCGCTCAGCCTATCGAACGCCATGCGACGTAATCGGAGTGTGCCAGTCAGTCACGTGACAGCCTCGTGCAACGTACACCAGGAAATCGTGGGGTCATTATCATGAGCTGGGGCCCTAAACTTGTCGAACACAAAGTTGGAGCCTAAAGTTCGCGGAGTGCGCTGATTGGACGCTGACGAAAAAAACGCGAAGTCATCGTCGGCATAGTCCAATCGGAGCGCTCCGTGAACTTCGACCCCAACTTTGTGTTTGACGAGTTTAGGGCCCCTGGGCGTCAAACTCGTCGAACACAAAGTTCGGACCCAAGTTGACGGAGCGCATCGATCGGCAGATCACGACGATGACTTGGCGCTTTTTTCGCCGACGTCCAATCGGCGCGCTCTGTGAACTTTCGGCTCCAACTTTGTGTATGCCAAGTTTAGGGCACCTGCGGTTTTCTTTCGTCAGAAAACAAAACAACGAGGACGAGACGTCATCGACAAAGCGAGGCGTGAATGACAAGTCGACCGACTCATCGTCAGTTGATAAGTTCCATGTCAGCCAACTATATGTTTGTTTTTTTTTTTACGCGGCATTTTTTTCTTTTTTTTTTAGTTTATGATTTATGGAAGCTGGGAAACGCTAGTCTCTTGCGTTGAGCAGTACAGACGTGCTGAACTTTGCTCGCGAACAGCCATCGAGGGGGACTGACGCGGGACTTTTGTTGTCGCCTTATCATCTTTATTTCTTTGTTATTCATCTTTATTTTTCCAATGCGAAAAGGAAATTCTTGGAGTGTCCTCAGGCACAAAAGGCAAGAAAAAGCCGCCTGACGGGGTGACAATGGCCTACGTCGAGGGCAAGGTCCAGCAGCACGCGCAAAAACAGCACAACACACACAGACGCACACAAAGTGAATACAATTTACGCATATATGATTGACAACGGCAATACATTACTTATGCATCAGCAAAAGGAGCAGGAAAATAACAGCATATTATACACAGGGTACGATATTTACGCGGTATAACACGCAGGAAAAACACCGTCCAAATAAAAACGTTGACAGAATATTTGCAAACAAAGCAAAAAGTGCAAAATAGCACAGGAAATGCAAAACATATAAAGTTTTACATTCGAAAGTTTTTAAAATAAATGCATCAACGAAATATTTGTATATATAAAAAGCATCATGTATAATTATGTTTGCCAATAAGGATTAAAATTAGAAAAGCAACACGTATATGTGATCCATAAAAAAGCAAGAACGATTAATATACATCACGAAACATGTTAAAATAGATTCATATGATGATCAGCTAATTGTTTAGTAAGAAAGCGAGCAGTTGCCCTTTAGAAACAGTCTTAGTGCCGGCAAGGGCTACGTCGTGCTTGATGGTGTTTAGTAACGGAAGGTTGAACGTTTGCTCGCCGTAGTTTGTTCTGACACGAGGTAGTTTATATGCTGTCAGTGACCTAAGGCTATAATTCGTTACATTTGAAGGAGTTAGGTCGAAGTAATTTAGTCCTTTTGTAAGAATTAACTGTCCAAGTTTTTAGTTGTGTGGCTTAATGAGCGGTAAAATTTTAAAGCTTTAGAGTAATAGTTCGGCATTAGCCTCATAGTTTCGTTTGCTTCAATTTATATATTACGTGTTTGTCTTACAAGTTGTGCCCCATACTAGGAAGCAATAGCGTTCTTGATAAAATTGTGCATGAAGCAGTACTTTTAGCCAGGTTGGCAAAATAGACTTTGTTTTGCAAATCACTCCAATAGACCCAGATGGACCTTTTTTATATGTTCGGTGTGCGTTGTCCAAGATAGTTTGTAAATTAACCATCTACCTAAGAATTTGCACTCTGTTATTTGCTTTATAACACAGTCATTTATTTTTTAACGTGGAGTTCTATTAATTTTTTTAACATCAATTTTTTTTTTAAATTTAGTTTTACCTGATTTACTTTCAGCCAGCCATTTAAAGTATGTAAATAATTCTTTCGCATATCTTTCTATTTGTTCAATTGTAGTACCGAAAAGGAAAAGAGGTTAGTGTCATCGGCATACATAATTATATTAAGAGAATTTTGGATACTGAAAATATCGTTCCGGTAAATAATAAAAAAACAATGTTCCTAAAATGGATCCCTGTAGAACTCCATACTTGACTGTCATGTGGTCAGAGCGAATTTCATTGGTTTATACGTATTGTTCCCGATTTTGTTGGAAGCCTCTGATTATATCCAGAGCGTTCACCTTTTTGTATTTTAATTAATTCAAATTCTTTTCATTTACATCCGTTTGTACCGAGGATTATGCGATTTTCGGGTGGAGACGTCTGTCCCTTCCTTGTCTGTTTATAGCAATTGAAATCAACGTACGAGCCGTTTCCGTCCCAAGCGCGTTCACGGGGATTTATTCTCCCGACAGGAAACCTTCCGGGGACCCTCGAATGGCAGCTGACGTTTCAAAGGTTCCGGGTTTCTTTTCGTCTAACTTCACGACTTCCCGTCTTTTCTACTTCCCGAAGCGGTTTTCAGTCACGAGAGGTTGTTTGTCACGTGTGTAAATGAACTCCACGACATGTGTCCAACTCTTTCTAAATATGCATCAGCCACGTGGGAGCCGCCTGTACTCATATTGAACCGCCGTAGTTTAGTATACATACAACAAGAATGCTGACGTCCGCGTTTCGTTTAGAGCGCAGCGCTTAGGCCAGCTTGAGACGGGGCAACTTTTCCACCAATATTGGAGTAGCTGGTGGGTCTAGCTTGAAACGGACGCTTCCCCTAGATTCCCCTAGATCGACACAAATTGCTGAGATCGGGTCCAGCTCGAAACGGACGAGCAACTGGGACAACTCAGAGACGTTTGAGGCGGCAGCAGCCAAACAGGGACGCGATATTTTCACGTGACACCCCTGTAGCGCTGCTGATGACAACTAAAGGCTTGGTTCTGGTTTGAAATGGATAGTTTTTGCGAATAAATCATTTCAGAGGGATGAGTTAGTATTCTCCAAAGCCATTCAAAGATATAAAAACACGTTTACAGCGCGTGCCTGTGCGTCTAAACAGTGCAAGAACAATAACATTTAATGATGACGATGGCAAGTTTCGGTTGCAGCGTGTGAACCCGGGCTGCCCGAGTTGCTGGTGTTGCGACGTCAAGTTGCTGAGAGAAATTGCCCCTCCTCGTGCAGGCCTCAGGCGCCCGTTCCCGCGTATAGCGGCGTCGTCGTAACCGCCATATATGCGGGAACAGGCGCCTAAGAGTCCCATAAGGAAACACTGCGCGCGTTGCATTATGAGACGCCAAAAACCTAAATACCAATTCAATCTCCCTCTACGTTTAGCGGGGAAACTGAATTCGTGTGTAGGTCTGCGCGCGTTGTATTATCGGACGTCACAGACCCATACACCAATTCAACTTCCCCACTAAATTTATCGGAGAAACTGAATTGGTATATAGGTTTGTGACGTCCCATAATGCAACACTGCGCGCGTTGCATTATGGGACGTCACAGGTCACGGTTTCACGAAATGCGACTTTTCTTTACCACCGTATATCACACAATGAATCTACCTCAAGAGCTGCGCTCTAATTTCGCAATACAGAAGAATGTAAACGTCTGAATTTTTTTTTTTTTAATGAAGTCCTGATCGGAATCAATTTAAAGTTCACTGTGGTCTACAGGGCATCAAAACGCACGACAAAAACTTCCGACGCGTCGTACGATACGTCAAAACGATGTTGCTAGAGATCGTGACCTCCGAACTTCCTGGTCCACACTTTGTTATACCAACATTGTTGGAGGCCATGATCCGATTATGCCACCTTTCCGACGCGTCGTACGATTTTGCCGTTCACATGTTTAGCGCATATGTTTGGCACCCGACTGGAGTAGAGGAATCGAGTGAGTGAGAGAAAACATGTATTTATTTTTTATCAAAAGGCCGCCTGCCTTGGCCCAATTGTTCTGAAAAAGAGAGGTAAGGTTAAGGGACTTTAGGGGTTTGGGGTAAGTGATGACTTGAAGACTAGATGAGGTGATGGTTCCCAGATCTTCTCATGTAATCCACCGGTTATGGGCGCCCCGATGGCACCACCGTACAGCGGCCACCAGGGTGCGCCATCATTCGCTCAACATTAAAGCCCCTCTATCCTGGCAAAAGTGGCGCTATTCATTGTTGTAGAAATGCTCGAGGCACGTGCCGCGCGCCACTTCTGGGAAATTCATGGCGTCTGAAATCTAGCTCTGTGTTGCGCTTTGTCGCCATGATCTTCCCAAGGGCTGCATGTTGCACGTGCCTCGTGCATCGAAGCACCTTGCGCTACTTTTGAAACATGAAGGGGCTTTACTCAACACTAAAGCCCCTTCACGTTTCAAAAGTAGCGCAATGTGCGTCGATGCACGAGGCATGTGCAGTGTGCAGCCCATAGGAAGATCACGGCGGCACAGCGCAGCAATGAGCTAGATTTCAGACGCTATGTTCTGCCCAGAAGTGGAGCGCGGCAGGTGTCTCGAGCATTTCCACAACAATGAATGGCGCCACTTTTCACAGAATAGAGGGGATTTAGCTTAAAGGGGCCATGAAACGAATTTTGGGTTGGGATGAATGATTTTAAATTGGGACTTTACTAATCGCATATCGTTTAGTTGGCCAAAAGAACGAGGCTATAAAGTCAAAAGCCAGCTTTTCGGTACGAACATTTGAAAATAAAGCGGACTATTTTGTACCTTCTTGCCTTCGAAAGATCTCCGCCTTTTCACTATGATACATCCGCGGTTCCAAAAGCGCGTCACCGGCGCCAAACTGACGTCAGCAGAGCCCAGCTCACGCATTGGACACGAGAACTGCGTCACTCGGACGTATGCGCTCGTCAACAATCAATCCGTCGACGAATATTTGGATTTGCGTTCGTGGCCAATGAGTGCCCCTGACGGAACTTATTGTCACTGGGGAATGACAAGTTCTATGGTGTGCATAAAAAGCACGGTGAAAGCTAGGAGTCATCGCACCGGTGCCGAAGGAATGTCACGACCACGTGATTTCACAATTCGCATTTGAGTTGAGGATTAAGCTAAGGAGGAAGAAGTAGGAAAATTTTTTCATGACCCATTTAACACAATGCACCACGTCCAGGAACTACGATAAACAAGGGGGTGTTGCCCGGACAATAAAAGACCGCCAGCTCAGGTGGCACGGGGGGCTTCTGGACCGAGGGCGGCTATGGACAGTCGCACGTCGACTTCTTCGATGTCGAACTAACCGTCCCCCTGACATTAAATGTAGTTTGTTGCTTCCGCAATCCTGGCTCCGTGTTGTTCCTTTGGGTTGGGCATGCGGCAAGGCAACTTTCTTACACGGCAGAGGAATTGAATGGCACAACGTGCAGTTAGCACCGACAATGCTCGCTATTGTTATGAAAGGGAGGATGTTTCGACGTGCTTTACACACGCGCCCGATTCCCCGAATTGCAAAGGCCGTAGGAAGAGAAAGAGAGAGCGCGCTTCCAGTCCGGCCGTGGCAAAGCACAGGACACGCGCTGAGTTCCATACATTGTTATGGCTCGGCTATTGTCGTCGTTGCAGCGATTGGACACGGGCCACTACCCGCATGCATGTCGAGGCATCGATTGTCACGAGCCCAGATCGAATGCGTCCGCAGTCTTCGCGTCGACTGTGTGAGCAGCATTTGAATATCGTCACCGCAAAGCTCGATGACGCATTCCCGGGGATCGTACGGATGCCATTGTCCCCACAGCTCCGTCATCATATTTCGCGAAGGAGCAAAAGGCGGCTTTGGAAGGAGAGACTGCAAGGAAAGCTCCGCTTTCATCCTTTGAATTCCGCCGCGACGAAGACGCTTCTTGGTCAGTGCTGTTGCGTTCGAGTTTTCTTGGGTCCCATTAGTGCCAGGAAGCTGGTGTAAAGTAAGAAATATTCCTACCCAATGTCGCTGCACAGCCCCTTTAAGCTGAGACTGCATCCAATGTCGTAAGCACGAGAGCACGAGGTCGCTGCTTTGAAAAGTTCTTATACAAAGCGAGCACTCGCGCTAGAAATGCGCGTCTCAAATCTGGGAGCACGGGTCAGCTCGCGCTTGTAGCTTTGGCTGCAGTATCAGCTTAAGGGCAAACGGAGTATAAGAGCAAGCATTGTTCTGCTCAGGATTGCGGGAGGAACGGCCACGAGGATGCGACTCCTGACATTGGTTTCCTTGTGGGCTCCTGCTAATGAAGCATTCAGCATTGTGTAGAAGCACGGTCAAGCACACACGCCTTTGATAGCGCTCCACACGACTTACCACCATCAAGCCTGCCCCTCCTGAGTTATAGATGCGTAAAAACGACGGTGTCACGCTAAGTCTCAAGTAATTCCGTTGATGTGTTTGTTTAGGTAGCTTCAAGTTGTGGCTAATTCGGGCGGTCGTTTCCCGGCAAAATAGTCTGCCATATTTTCGGCCAAGGGCGCTTGCGCAATCAAAGGTTGGCGAGTGTGCGCCGTTCGGGTGGTGCTTTTCACGCACAATTTTTGCCCAAGTTCCACGAGTTCGGGCCGCAATTGTCGGCCGGACTGTATCGGGTACCGTCAGATCCGAATCAGGAAAGGGAACAAAACGAAACAAAGCTCGCCGACGGCGGGTTCAAGCAGCAAATGAAGCCATCGAGCCCGACACCCTTGTCATCCGAAAAGGGATAGCAAAAGCAACGAAGACAAAGATAATGAATGTTGTTAGAGTCAACGAGCAGGTAAACAAAGATTATGAAAAAAACCAGCTGAACTAAGGAAAAGGTAGAGATAGAAAGAAAGACACCCGATCGCTGGACTACCAACTGTTTTTATATATAAACCTCCTCTTCATCCTCTTCCTCTCCTTCTGCATAATTCACTTCGTTCCCCCCTTTTCCCCTTTGTTTTACGTTTTATTTTACAAGATGTTGACCCCCTCGGAGAAATAGTTTTTCGGTGCGCAACAAGGTGATTGAAGGTGCACTAACACACCCATCTCCTTTTTCTTCTATGGCAGCAGCTTCTAACATCTCCCGCGCGAGCTGGCTTTTGTGGCGTGCTACGATGTTAACTTGCGCGAGCTTCGCCGTGCACTTGCATGCTCGGCAATGCGCAGATAGGTGCCCCGGCGCTGTCAGGTTCTTTAGGTTGGCTGCGTGCTCACGTGTACGCTCGTTGATGCAGCGTCCCGTTTGCCCAATGTAGCAGCGCCCACATGTCAGTGGTATGCTGTAAACAACCTCTTTTTCGCACGAGGCGAATTGTGTCTTGTGCCTGGTGTTACATTGACTGATCTGGTTGGTCGATGACTGGTTGATCTTCCGGCACATTGAATACGCTTTGTTGGGTGCCGAGCACACAACTTGCACGTCTTGTCGCCTGGCGATCTTTTTTAACTTGTGGGTAACCCCATGTATATATGGGACCACCACAAAAGGTTTCCGTGCATGTTTCTTTTTTGCTGTGGGGTCGTCTTTCTTCTTGATGGTGCGAATGATTTTTTCGCAAATGGAGGCCAATAAAGACTCTGGGTAACCGGCGTCCTGAAGTCTTGAAACTTGTGTATTGAAGCTTTGTTGTATTTGGTGGGGGCAAGTCTTTTTGAGGCTGGCCAGAAGGGCCGTGGCGACTATTCCTTGTTTGACGATTTTGGAATGCTGGGACTCGAAGGGAAGAAACCCTTTATTTGAGCGCGCCTGGTACCTCCAACAAACATGATCTTTTTGAAACTCCAGCACCAGGTCAAGGAACCTAATAGTTTTTTTGATGGGAAGCTCATGGGTGAAAGTGAGGCCCATGCAGCTGTTTTGGAAGTATGTCATTATGGAGTCGAGGCATCCATTTTCTTCTTCAATTGCAGTGGAGCATAAAATAAGAAAGTCATCCACATAGCGAAAAATGACTGATATTCGTGGATCTTTTATGACTTTTTGGATAGTTGTTCCACAGGCAGCGAGAAAAATTTCGCATAAAAACGGAGCCACTTGGGATCCGATGCATACCCCACTCTTCTGCACATAGTGATGTTCTTGGTGGGCCACCACCGTTGCGGACAAGTAGAAGCCTAAAAGTTCCAAGAAGGTGCCCAGGCTCATCCCTGCTGCATTTTGAAACGTGGTAAGCCCTTGTTCCTCAATGGTGGTTTGAAGAACACGTAAAAGGTTATCGTGCGGAATTGAGTAGTACATATCCTGTACGTCAATCGAGAACCCAGAAACAATTAGGTTTCCTTGTTCATGAAGAAATGCGATCACGTGCTCTGAGTTAGGTATCCTGAAAGGGTCTTCTACTGGTATTTTGGAGAGTTGCTGGGCAAGAAACCTCGATACGCATGCTTGCCACGTGTTTCTTTCGGATACAATAGCCCGAAATGGAACACCTTCTTTGTGAGTCTTGGCTGAGAAGAAGACAGATAGTTGGTCATTTTTTGCCCCTTTGATCCTGTTGCTGAGACTAGCTTGTTGGTGTTCGTCTAGCAACTTGAGAATGGCCTTCTTTGCTACTTTTGTCCTTTTCTCTGCTACTGGCATAAAATTCTTGTTCATGGCCTGATGGGCTTTTTCTCCATATCTGTCGGACTCAAGAACGACAAATCCTCCCTCCTTATCGGAAATGCATAGCTTTAAATCCCGGCTTCTTAATTCTTGAATTGTAGACCCAAAGCTCACCTTTGGCTTAGCTTGGTGCTGAAGGCTGGAAAATACTTTGATTCCTTCATCAATAATTTGAGAGCTTCTTTCCTGTGGAGCTTTTGCGGCAATTTGCCGTATTATGGCTACCTTGTCTACAGCTTCAAGCTTGGGAGCTATGGCAAACTTTGGTCCTTGTTCCAGCACCTTCCGAGCTTGTTCTGAAATGTGCACATTCCCTATAAGCTGGAGCGGTGTCTTTTGCAGAAGCGTCTTGCGTTGCCGGTGTAGTTCCAGATGATGACGCCAAATGGGGAGAAAGTTCTTCTTCCAGAGGATCTCCGTTGTGTTTTGCGTCATGATGAGATGATTGGAAAATTCGTTGCGGGTCGGAGACTTGACTCGCAGAAAGTCGGTGAGTAGTCGCACTTGGCGCCATTTTTCAGATCGAAGAATCTTGGACACCCGTTGTGCGTGCGCGTGTGATGGTTGTAGAGCCCCGAAAAAACACTTTACCTCTTCCAGGATGATCTTCTTTTGGATGCTGCGAGTGAGCAGCCTTGCTTGGCAGATGGACGTTGCAATCATGAGCCTCAAGCCTGGTGGGCCAAGGAGGTTGAAATTGATAAAAGACGTGCTCAGGTAACTAGAAAGATAAGTAACGATTGGTGTAATCTGAGCTAGTTGGTTACTCATTATGAAAAAACTAGCTCAGATTACACCAATCGTTAGGTTGGTGTAATCTGAGCTATATAACCAACTAGCTCAGATTACACCAATCGTTAGGTAAACAAAGAATTAGAAGTCCTAAAAAGGACCATAAAGACGATTTGAATTTTTTTAATGGTGTTTTTTTTTTATTTTGTTGGGACTGAGCAATTTTTATGTTCAATATTTTTATACGATTCTATGAAGTTTATTATTTCGTCTAAAATAAACCGACAAAACCGAAACCGACGTTCTGCTTTCCTGCCATACAAATAGGGCTGGGCATCGATTAACAGTTTTAACACTATTATTCGGTACCTTTTAATCGATTACTTAATCGATTAAGCGGTCTCGCTCATTTCGATGCATACTATTCTTTAAACGTCAAAATGACGTGTGTTTTTTTCATTTGCTGAATATGTGATAAACGGCGCAACATACAATTCCGATAATGAATCAACTTCGATACGTAGTTGAGAACAGTTCAAAGACACTCACACTCCCAGATTATTACTTCAGCTGCATGAGGCAAAGAGGTTCGTTGGTATTCTTCGGCAAGAGCGGCCTCCTTTGATTGGTCAGAATAGTCTCTGCTGCTCTAGACGGACACTCGCACGGCGTTGAAATGGTGAAATGGCGGGGACACGTGGAACCTTCTGCGCTTGGCTGGAGCCACAAATCTCGCCCTTAAAGATTACTTTAGGTTGAAACTGCACCGAAAGTTTTCCCCTCATATAGACGCTTTCAGGCAGCTGCGCACAGGCGCCACGATAACCGACCTTCAATTTTTGTTTGCTCTTATTCCGTTCGCTTCACTTCATCATTGCCTCGACAGGAAATGTTATTGTCACTTTAGGTGCTACTTTGTCCTCCTCCCCAGCATAGGCCTTTGTGGAGGCTGGTCAACGCCCGCTTCAGTGGCTCCGCGTGTCGGTAAGAAAAAGAGAAGGTCGGCAATGGCGGCTAAATCTGGCACGTGTTTAAAGCGTCTATGGGTGTGCATTTTTATTTTATTTTGGTTCGTAAAATTTTTACCGATTAACCGGTTAAAAAAATTAATCGGGATTAAAACATTAATTGATTAATCGGGAGGTTAATCGATCAATTGCCCAGCCCTACACACAATACCTCCTTAAAGAAGGTGACGTCCACAACGAAGCGTCGGTTTTGGTAGAATTTAGTGGTCATGAGCGCGGCTGACGCGGTGAGCTGTAGTGGCATCTTTGCACTTTGAGAGCGTTGTACCGCTTTGCGAATGCTCTGTTATACTACGGCGTTGAGCGCAGCGAACGTAGCGCAGCTCAGAACGTGGGCCTTTTGATTGGCTGGCAGCAGAAACTCGATATCTACGACCAATCAGTTTCCTTGCCCGCTGCGCTAGGCCGCGTTTGCTACGCTCGACGTCGGAGTACAAGAAAGGCTTTAAGAAACCCTGAAAAAGAAAAAAAAATTTTTTTAATCAGTTTGGTTGTGACACGCATGTAAAAAAATTAATTTAACGCAAAAAAAAAAAAAAGATTAGAGCAATATTGACGGCGCGAGACGCGATTTAGTCGGTAGTCACCTCCTTTCCCCTTGTTTTCTCTCGGCATTTCGGGCGCGTGGAGGAGAGGGGGATCAGCTTCGCCTTCACGTGGAGGTGGAAAGAGCAAATGACCATCCCGTGACGTCGTGAATTTTGCGCGAAGAATATCAAATAAATCTCTCGCCGTCAATATGACTGTAATTTTTTTTTTTGCGTAAAATTTATTTCTTGACACAAATTTCCCAGCCAGACTGTTAAAAAAAATTTTTTTTTTTCTTTTCAGGTGCTTTTTAACGGACATTCCCACTTCGCGTGCCGCTTGACCAGCTACTCCTTGAATTGGCTGCCACGCTACACACCAAGCACAGATGACCCGGCGACTCGCGGCCGTTTGTCCACGCAACGCAGTAAAACGCACTCAAACGCAACTGCGTGTATGGGCCTTATTTGTTGTAGACATCATTTATTGCCGACCGCGTTGCGGGCGGCTCCATCGTATTATGAAGAACGATAATTGTCGTGTATCGCTGTCACGTACCGAGTGAGACAGAACACCGTGATAGGCTTAACGCGGACGCCACTAGCTTTACTAACCCAACACATGAAACCGGTGGCGTAGACAGGGGGGAGGCTGATGGGGTTTCAGCCCCCCCCCCCCCCCCCCCCCCCCCGAAATCCAGCATCCCCTCTACCATACACATGCATTTTGATGCCCCTTTCCCCCTCCGCACCGCAAGTCGGGGAGATCTCGGTCGTAGCTTATTAAGTCATGGACTCTGAGGCGTAGCTTAAATATTTAGTGGCACTATGTGAAGCTTAGGAAACGAGAGAGCGCGGCGACGTCAGAACGCTGAGCTCTGGCTCGAATGAGAATACTCCGTTCACCCTTCAGCTGACACTCCAGCCAAAACTATCAAGCGCGAGCTGTAGCACGACGTGAATCACGCTCGCACTGCACGCCGGAACAGCGCCCGTCCATATATCGAAACCAGTTCCGGACGCAGGCAATCGTTAAACGTCAGTTGATTGTAAATAACGCGAGGTACTCGAAATAGTGATCCGGTGTCGATTTCCATCGCGGAGCGGAGATTTTCCGAAACGAGGATGTATCGCTTGAGTCAGGCGCAATGTCGCAATTGGCGATAGGTTATCGAGTGACCAGGTCGCGGGGATTTGGACTCGCTGATTACAGCATATCGCGGATGTGGAAAGTGCGCAATTGGTGCCGGGGTCTTTGTAATGGTTTCGCGTCATTGATTTCGTTCGGAGCGCGCGGAGGGACGCCCACTTACGCGCGAACGTTCGGGGGCACGCGATGTTCAGCCGGCTTCAGCACATCTTAGAAAGCAATTATAACTTGTACGTGGACAATTCACGCTGTGATTTAAATGTAGACAGTAGTTATAAATTTATATTAAAGACTTAGAAAGACTGTTTCGATCGAATTTCAAAGCGACAGATTTCAGACGCCTCTACAAATGAGTTTAGTTCAGTAAGAGTCTATCTAGATAGCTTCTCGCTATTTTTAAGGGGGATTCCCAGCTGTGTTGTTCATATGTGTGGCAAAATTGCTTCTCTTTTCCTTAATATATATATATATACACGGAAGAAAACGCACTTGAGACGGTTGTTGGAGTTTTTAAAACATATTATTGGTAAAGTTGGTCGACGTCGAAAAAGGTCTGGCTCAGGCCGAAACGTCGACCAACTTTACCAATAATATGTTTTAAAAACTCCAACAACCGTCTCAAGTGCGTTTTCTTCCGTGTATACTTTTCGTCATCCTGCGCTTCGTTTCTCTCTCTCTCTCTCTCTCTCTCTCTATATATATATATATATATATATATATATATATATATATATATATATATATATATAGAAGCAAAAGTAAAGTGCGCGGACACAGCAACCGTAGGATGATAAAAATAAAATTCTAATTTAATTGCGAAAAAAGTCACGCAAAAAAAAGGGGGGTGAAGCGCCAGAAAAAGTTGTATTAGTTGACGGGAATAATGAAGGCTAGGCGCAAGAACGCTAGTTACGCGGGAAACAAACTTGAAAAAGGACGGAATAAAAGTCAAAGTTAAAACACAAGAACTTACAAGCATTAATTGTTAAACGGACAATAAAATAAAGAATTAAAAACATTTTAAAAATGAAGAAAAATAAGAAAGGGGCCTGACGTCAGACGTCAGGCCCCTTTCTTATTTTTATAAGAAAGGGGCCTGACGTCCTCCTGCATAGCAACACGGACGTTGCCAAAAAGTAACTGGTCCGGCTTACTAAAAAACTCCGGCGACATGAAGATATGCTACACGCGTACGACTCTGCCATAAGGAAGTATGGCTACGAAAATATGGCTGAAAAGGTAAACATGGAAGGGAGCAGTGGGATCGTCTGCTATATGCCGCACCAGCCGGTAATCAAGGAAAGTAGAACAACGAAACTACGTGTAGTCTTCGATGCTTCGTCACGCAGCCACCGATAAAAGTCATTAAATGACAATTTAGAGAGCGGACCAAGTCTAAACGCTGACCTAGTGGGTCTGCTTCTGAATTTCAGGAGACATAAAATTGCACTCGTTGCAGCCATCGAAAGGGCTTTCCTACAAATCATCATCAACAAAAAGGACAGAGAAGCCTTGCGTTTATTGCGGTTTGAAACCAATCCAGTGGAAAACCATCCTTTGCTCAAACTCGAAACCTGGAGAATGACAAGAGTGCCGTTTGGAACGACCTCAAGTCCATTTCTCCTTGCAGCGACACTGCAACATTATCTGCAACTCATGATCCCTCAGTACCCTGAGACTGCAAGAGAACTCTTGAAGCCTATCTACGTCAATGACATTCTAACAGGTGCGGACAACGAGAAGCAAGCTCTACGTATCTACTCTGAAACAAGTGACACTTTTAGACTTGCCTCTATGAAACTGCACAAATGGTCATCTAACTCGCCAAGAGTCCCGGAGGAAATGAACGAGGACGAAGGTGAACGAGTACAACTCGGAAATCATAAAGGTATCCTTAAGGTGCTAGGACTCACGTGGAACCCGAGTTTAGACGTGCTGTGATTTACGCCAGATAGCGTGATAACATGCTCACAGAAACGAACAGACACCAAACTGGCCGTACTGCAGACAACAGCAAGGATGTACGATCCTCTTGGAATGCTGGCGCCGTTTACTGTACGGGCGAAAATCTGTTTCCAATGACTGTGGCGCATTAACCTTGACTGGGACAGCCTGTTACCTCATGATGCTCTAGAGAAATGGAGTGGATGGTGTGACGAACTTCACTTTCTTGGCGAAGTAACTGTACCACGATTCTACGGAAACCAAACGTCAGGAAGCGTGCAGTGGACTATACTTCACGTATTTGCAGATGCAAAAGTACCACGGCGTATGGAGCAGTAGCATATCTCTGCACAACAACCACATCAGGTAAAACCCATTCAGCATTCATGCTTTGTAAATCACGTGTAGCCCCACTCAAAACTGCGACTTTGGCAAGACTAGAGCTTTTAGCTTGTCTGGTGGCTGCGCGAATATATCGTCACATCAAGACTCATTTTAAAGACACACTGACAGAGACATATTTCTCGACGGATTCTATGATTGCGTTGTACTGGATCATTGGAGACGCAAACCGAAGGAAACAGTTTGCCCAAAACAGAGTGCGAGAGATTCAAGCTACAACGAACGTGAACAGGAAACACTGTCCTGGAAAGGGAACCCAGCCGATCTCATTACGAAGGGTATATCAGCCAAGCAAGTTGTTGCAAGTCGGCTATGGTGGGAAGGACTTTCATGGATCACGATGGATGAGACAGCGTGACCCGTGCAACATGTGTCAAAGAAGAGTTTCATCCTCGCGATTTGGATGAGAAAATTCATGTGAGCGTCTTGCAAACTATGGGACTGATCGAGCCAGCAATACTGGACGAAACGAGATACAGCTCGATCCAAAGACTACACCGAATGACAGCCTGGGTCCTCAGATTCACTAGCAAGTTGGGACACAGGAGTGATCAAAGGGGACCCCTGTCTACAGACAAGCTTTACAAAGCTGAACTGTATTGGATTTGAAGAGTACAATTCGCATCCTTTCAGCAAGAAATTACTTGCACTCAACGTGCCCATCAGAAACCAGCAGAATCCAAACTAAAGGACATGCCATTGTTTATTGATCAGGAGGGTGTGCTGCGGGCCACTAGTCGACTGCAACACAGCGAAGCATCTTACCGCGAGCGACGTCCAGCTGTCCTACCAAAGGACCCTCGATACGATCTGCTTCTTGTACGTAAAGAACACCAGACTTCTTCACGCTGGCGTACACGACACGCTTGTTCAACTGAGAGAACATTACTGGATTGTTTCTGGTCGACAACTGGTACGAAAGGTAATCAAGGAATGTGTCGTCAGTCAATGCTACAATTTAAGACCAGCTTGTGAAGTTACCGCACCGTTACCTCACGATCACGTAACAAGATCGGAACACTTTCAATTGACTGGGATCGACATTGCCGGCCCTCTTCTTGTTAAGGGTAAACCAGTTCAGAAAACGTACATAACACTGTTCACTTGGGCAGTAAGGAGAGCAGTGCACCTGGAGCTTGTCTTGACAACAGCCTCTTTCATACACGCTTTCCGGCGATTTGTATCGAGGAGAGATATTCCGCAAGTTATTTACACCGACAATGCACTAACATTCAAAAGAAGCAAGAAAAAACTACAAGGTCTTTGGAAGATCATCATAGGCGACGAAGTTACAAATGAAGTTCCTTTCTTTAAGATTCACTGGAAGTTTACCGTAGAACGGGCTCCATGGTGGGGAGCGTTCTATGAACGACTCGTCCGCTCGGTCAAGTTGTCATTGAAGATAGCCCTTGGCTGTAGACGCCTGACAGAAGTAGAGGCTGTCAAATTCTCGACCCCTCACCTATGTGTACAATGACATCGGTAAACCGGAGGCATTGTCACCTGCCACTTTCCTTACGGGCAAGAGGCCAACATCTTTCCCTGTGCTCGGATTCACCGACGTGGCTGATGCCTCTACAGATCAACTTATTCACATGTGGAAGAAACCTGAAGAGGTCTTCGAAAAATTTTGGAAGAGATTGCCTAAAGGATACCCAATGGAAGTGAATATTATGTACAAAACGACCACCCTATAATCCCATATAATCAAAGTCGGAGATTTAGTTCTACTTAAGGACAACTTCCAACCCAGGCAGCGATAGAAAATGGGACTCGTAGAAGAGATCTTTACCGGAAGAGACGGAAAAATACGCTCTGGTAGGGTTAGGTTATCCGCTGGAGTGACAGTTACACGGTCAGCTCCAACCGTTTCGCCTGGCTTCTATGACCTCCTTTGCCTGTAAATATTGTATATAAAGTTCGCTGTCGATTTAAACACCGCCAACGGCGAGGAGTTCCTTATATATATATATATACCAGGTGTTTTTTTAAGCTTCACAGATTTGTTTAAAAAAAGCCGCTTCCGGAGGTGAGTTATAAGGCCAGGGGGACATATTATAGGGCGTGAATCATAACGATCAGTCGTCTAATTAATTAAAGTTCGTTCATTAACTTTTTAATTAATGAAAATAGACACATGGTTCCAATTACAAACTTTCTCAGCGTCATTGAAAACCACTAAATCAGTCATTTTCAGAAAGACTTTGAGCGCGTGAGAAGCGTAGTAGTGCACTAAAGTTACCACTCGTGGAGCTGGTACAAAGCTAGATGTTGCGATAAGGCGCCCGCGCGATTTTTCCGTCTCTTATCTAGCCCCAGCCTTGTACCTGCTCCACGAGTGGTAACTTTAGTACAATACTACGGTTCTCACGCGCCGAAAGTCTTTCTGAAAATGACTGATTTAGTGGTTTTCGATGACGCTGAGCAAGTTTCTAATTGGAACCATATGTCTATTTTCATTAATTAAAAGTTAATTAACGAACTTTATTAATTAGACGACTGATCGTTACGATTCACGCCCTATAATATGTCCCCCTGGCCGTATACCTCACCTCTACAAGCGGCATAAGTGGAAATTTCACGGCTTTTTTTAAACAAATCTGTTAAGCTTAACAAAAACACCCCGTATATATATATATATATATATATATATAAACGAATTTGTGCAGATGAATGAACCGTACTTAATCCACTGAATTAAAGAATCCAAGTTTTCAGGAACCCACCGAAAGCCAAAAAACGGCGGTGTGATGCGTAGTTTTCGCAATATCGCATTTGTCCACCTTTCGTGAAACACCCTGTATATTTACATATATTGTTCATGCCAATTCGCACTTCAAGTTCAACCCCAGGTGCGTGAATGCTGCACGGCAGCAAGACATGTGCTACTTCTTGCATGGAATACCCATGAGGGTTCTCACTTCATCATTTGGCGTTGCCCATTATCACGTGATGATTTAGTGATTATTCTAGTAACACATAATGTGCTGCTAAAGTTAGGAGTATTAGGTTTGGCTCACCACGCTTTGAGATTCGACGTTACAATAGCGAGTGAACGTCAATACTAAACTTAGCCCTTGGTAACGATGTAGTAATGAGTATACCTCATGAAAAAGTAGTCTTCGGTGTCATATATTATTCCCAGTGTTGGGAAGTATTATACGTACATTGTACTTAAAGTATTACTTCAAGTACGTTAGAAAACTTGTACTTGAAGTACATTCTCTGACTATGTACTTGTATTTAAAGTATTTCTTCTGGTACTTACCAAGAAAAGTACAACTGCCGAATTCCAAGCACATTCCCAAAATCTGGACATGTTAGACTTGTATCACAAAATGATGCTTTGTCAACCAATAAGTGCCTCATAAGTTGATTGTGTTAAAAAGGTCATCCGCGAGAGAAAAGCAAGTACTTTGTGGCCACTTGAGCTTATCCAATATACGCCGCCCTTTCTGAAAATAAATGATGCACCCCGATTACGCCATTGGCAGTGATTACCGGTTAAAACAATAACACTCTATATGAGGATGAAAGGACATCATGAAAGATTGTGTTAAAAGTACTTGTATACTTTAGTTTGATAGTACATTGTATTTATATTGCCTTTCTTCAAGTGCATTGCCGTCCGGTGTCCTTATATTACTTTACTTGAAAAGCATAACCTCTCATTTACTTTGTAATTTACTGTACCTTTTAGATCTGCTTTACCCAACACTGGTTATTCCTGAGCCTATTAGCAAATTCGGAGACTTGCGACGAAGCCAACTTACCGGAGCTGGGGGTTGAGCGACTGATTTAACTGATTATCCCGTACAACAACAAAAGAAAAAGTCAACCAATATTTAAACCGCTTATTTTAGACTATATATATATATATATATATATATATATATATATATATATATATATATATATATATATATTCTAAAATATATAGTCTAAAAAAAAATATATATATATATATATATATATATTTTTTTTTTTTTTACACAAAACAGCAAATCTTATTTTCTTAAAACGCTTATATATATATATATATATATATATATATATATATATATATATATAAGCGTTTTAAGAAAATAAGATTTGCTGTTTTTGACAAACTCGACTTTGAATATCTCGAGCGTATAGCTTTTTTTTTTTTTTTAAATTTGGAGTGATATACAAGTTTTTCATAGATATGACCTTCAGGATAACATACAACTAAATAGCTTATGTTTTCTTTCTACGCACTCATAGTGGCGGGCCGAACAGTTTCTGGTTGCACAAATGTTCTGTATAAAATTACTGAACTTTCTCCCATGCGATATTTTTTTTTTTTTACTCCTATAAAAGTAAAACACGCTGAACATGGTCTACGACTTTCTTCCGGTATTACATCATTTCATTTCTTTTTTGACCGTGGCCTACCCCAGGGGTGGCCAGAGTGACAAGGGGTTAGAATCGCAAACAAAACTACGAAAGTTCAGAGAGCCGCAGAAAAAAATTTAAAAAAAAGGGGGGGGGGGGGGGGGGGACTACTTTTCAGAATAAGCGATATGGAGGGAACAGTCCTTCGCAAAGGAGAAAAGTATAATTGTCGACCACAACATATAACACCAAGCAGTCGAAGGGTTCTTCAACCGCTAAGCAAAAATTAATGCATGCCTTCTATGTGAATTTCCGGTAGTCTTCTTTACTTTTGCATTACTTGGGGTATATTGCAAGATGGCCGGCACGCCGACAAAGCAGAACACAGGAGACGCTAGTCTGACGCTGCAGCTGCTCAAGCATAAGCATGTGTCGTTCTTGGCTCTTTATAATGTCAGAAATTGGGAATGAAGCGAATGCAAGTCCTCATAAGCACACCGAAATTCAATTGACTAAGTCTATTGTCAATTAAGGTAACGTTGTGAGCTCTATTTTTGCATAGTCGTCACTGCGGATAAAACGTACGCAGAGTCGGATCGCGAAGTTATGTACATGTAGTGCGTATGGTATCGTAATGCAGAAGCTGCGCTGCTTTCTCTAGCTAAGCGGCTTCGGAATCATTTAGTGAAACTGCCTCAGCAACGAAGAACGAATACAATGTACGTTGCAAACAAGAACCGCTGCGTTCAAAAGGTCCGACTGCTTTGTGTTTGCCATAAACGCACGTCACACGAATGAGATTGAAAGAACACAAGAAACATCTGGTGAACACCAGCAAGGGAAAGTAACATACAACGTTTACAAAGCTATACACGCGTATAGCAACTCCATCGAAAAGATCGATTCAAGGACGCAGGCGGTTAATGTAACGCACCACGCAAGACTACCATCACATTCGAACTTCATCACGAGGCCGCACATTGATACGAATCATATTTCGTTGCTTCTGCGATGATACATCCGACTGGAAGTTCCGTCGGTTTATCAGATACCCTTGCCGCACGAACCAACAGTAGCGAAATGGCTACCAAAACAAGCGCGAGCCGCCCGCAATCGGCGTCTGCTCTCGGCGGAACCAGGCGGAACTGCGTCACACTTCCGAAAGTAGCACTTTCTGACTCCACGAGCCCCAAGTCCGAGGACGGAGCTCCGGAGTTTGACTCGAGTCACGAGTACCGACGTGCGCCTGGCGCGTTTAGTGAAAGGAGTGAATCAAGTGGGGCTTGATGCGCTCTTTTTGAGCGCAATTTTTAAATTGAGCGAAAAAACGCGAACACTGATCGATTAATATGTATATTAAAAAAAAGAAAAGAGACATTACCTTTTCGCAAATTATTTCAATTCGTCTGGACTCTAATTGTAAATGCCGTAAAAACTGCAATTCCAATATGGCCCCTAAAACCAATAATTAAAAAGTTAATAACAAAAACTTAATTGGTCAACTTAGCCTTACGATTATTCCGTCCTTGAATGTCAGCCGAGCCTAATAAATAGACGGTGCAGACTAAACTCGCCTATCAACCTCTTAAAAAAAAAGTTTGAATGAACATTAAAATTTTGTTTAAAACTCGGATTTGCTTCGTTTCGACGCGCTCGCGTTCGGTAAATAATCGAAACACTCGCGACTCAGCACGCAACCTGAAATAACCGAACACATAACAAGCGAATTGACCTGACAGAGCAGAACGAGCGAAATGAAATTGAGCAGCTTGCAAGATAATTCGTCCGAAACATTAGGCGTTGTTCGTTCTTGATAGACGCCTTATCGCGCGCGGCAGGAATGCCCACATAAAGGATATTCGAGTGACGTCAGCCCGCCCTTTGTTTTTACACTTCCACGTGATGCGACGTATTCTCTTCTGATAACAAGAACTCTTAGCGGAGGAAAATGAAACGTCGCCGGTGCAGATTCTCACATATATACAAGACGCATGCGTGGAAAAAATTGCGGCAGTGAATGCACTTTACGTAGACGATTTTAATGTTTGTATACTCAGAACCCATAGGCACGCAAACTCTACAGCCCGGCACGCGCAAGTACCCCGGCATTCGCCAGACGCACGGGGCACTGCAGGTGGCTCCAGTGAAGAGCCGTTTGTGTACAGTATACAAAGACGCCACACAACTTCTTTCGAGCAGAGTGCTTTGGACCACTAACATGTGCATTTTCTTGCGCGCCTGGCGTCTGTTTCGCTCACTCGCCAAACCGTCGAACTGTTTAGCCAACACGTGCTGAACTACCGAAATTTTTGCTCCTGCATGCATGGGGCCGCGAATCTTGAAACGCTGGAGCCGCCCAAGTTGAATGAACTCAACGAGGAATGGAGGTCCACGATTAATTGCAAATGCAACGACATACGACGGTCAACAAACACATCCCGTAACCCAGGCGAGAATCCGTTTCGGAACCTTGTTCTTTTGACCACCTTCGGAGGGGTTTCGGCTCCAACTCGGTTCGGGAGAGGGAGCGAGGTTGAGGTCCGTAGCCCGCTCCCCCGAGCCTTTGGTAGCCGTGGGACAGAGGCGTAGTTCGCGACATGGCGGCACCCACCTGAATGGCCGGCGAGTTCCAGCTCTCGCCTTTCGAGTCGCCGTGTCCCCCGGGGCCGACCACAGGCAAACAAAAGAGGGGTCCGAACGACGCCCCCGACAGAGGCGACCTGGAAGCGCGCGCTGAGCGGAGCTTGCTGCATTAGCGCCGTCCTTGCGCGACTTGGGTGCTCCGCGGGGAAAGAGACGGCAGCCCATTGTTTCACGCATCTCTTCGATTGATAACCGATACTGGCTCTTTGTGTTGTGCTGCGGTCCCTTATCTGCTCCGCTGGACCCTTCGGACGCTCGCCACATCGTGCACCTGTGTCCGCCGGGAGCGATTCGTCGCTATCGTGGGGTCTCTGACGCGTGCGGCCTGCTCCGGAACTTACCCGCTCTCACTTCGTAGCACTGGCTTCGGCTGTGTTTGTCCACCCCTTTTATCTGGCTCCATCGGGTCGCCATCATGTTTGCGTATCTTGGCGGTCCCAAATTTACCTGCACCCCTCGTTCTTTTTTTTTTTTTTTTTCATTTACTTGTTTATATTACGCTGGAGTGTTGTGCGCCGGTAGACTGGATTTATCCGAGTAGGGGTTTGGACATACCGTAGGGTGGCCGCCTGTAACATTTGCGCAACAGTTGAAATTGGATGTGTGGGAGGCGCGAAAGTCCAATTAGAAACTATTGGTTAACCGGGCAAAGTCTTCCGTCGGCCTCAGAAGTTTCCACCGAAGTCAGCCCACGGCTGGGTCGTATTGACTTTAGGCGAGCGGAAGTCTCAGCTGGAGACTTCTGCTCGGAGGTCTCAGCGCACGCGCGGCTTTGTTTGAAGTCTAAATTGTTTCCCTTAGGACGGCTTAAAATGGCTGTTCTTAAAAAAGAAAAAAAAAAGAAACAAAGACGACAAAGACGACAAAAGTGCAAATTCGTTTGTAGATGTGTCTGCTTCCTTTGTGATGAGTGGCGTCTCCGTTCGCATTTCGTACTCCCGTGTTCTGAAGTGTTCTCTTCTGGAACGAAACAACTACACGTCGATAAAATTGTTACTGAATACAGAGCACGCCACGGACAGACCCAAACATCTGATTACAGATCGTTCCGCATTTCTTCACACGAGACTTTTGTAGACACTGCCAGTGTGTAGTGGAACTCGCTGATGTGCGTTGCACGAGCGCTCGGGCTACAGAAGCTCCCTCGCCAAAGCTACAGGCTCGATCTTACAGATTTTACAGCCTGCTACGCAACATGCAGTCCGATGTGTGGTACGACAAATAAGACTTATCTCGTACGGGTTAAGTGCCTTATCCGCCTTCGGTTATAACATTCTGGGCGGTGATGCAGTGCTTCCATCTCCGCCATTAGCGAGAGCCTGTTCGGAGTTGAACCACTGGATTCGTGTGACTCAATATTTTCCCTCGTCTTTTATATTGAACATTTGAAGGAGCGCCTCCCGACTGGAGCTTTCTGTGTACTTGGCAGCGGTTGACAGGGAGTGAACAGGAACAATTAGGGCTCAAACAAAATTCCTTTCGACACCTTCTTCCCGTCCACTTGTTTAGTCGTTGCTCTCCTTGTACCAGAGTTTTTACATTGCCTTTCCGATCAGGGGAGTGATATAACGCGATATAAGTGGGCTTTTGTAGTTGTTCAAATAATAATGGTTTGCCGTGAGATATGCAAAACCAGGATTTCTGCCGGTAAAAATGCATGTAATCTACTGATTAGAAAATTTATTTCCAACACCGTGGACAGGACTTTGCTGATTAGAAAATTTATTTCCGACACCATGGACAGGACTATGCAAGAAACGCGCAGAGGATAAGTACAATGTGCACACATGTATACGCGAATCAGTGTCTATACAGTGTGCCGGTCTTTGCCGCGCCGCCACACGCACAGGCCTGAAGGCGCACCCCCGCGAGGCGTCCCGTCCGCGCGACCACTCGCGCGACCGAAGCGTTACCCCAGAGCCGCACACCCGCGCCCGCGCCCCAACGGCACTGCTCTGAACTCGGGGGCCTAGATGTTGTCTAGGTACCTGAAGCGGAGTTCAATCCGCGAGTTACGAACGTTCAGGTACCGGCAGGACCAGCGCCTGAGGAAGTCTTGTTCTCCGAGGAAAAACAGTTGTTCCTCGAGGTGTCCCACGAGCTCCCGCCGGAGCCGCCACAGGAGGGGCCAGAGAGCACGCGATCTACGCGCCTGTCCCACCGCGCAACACCGGTTCCTCCACAGCACGTACTCAGCCGCGGCGAGGAGGAGGCGGACGAAGACGCCCGGAGGGCATCTCCCGGGCAGCTGAAGAGTGTTATATAAGTGCACGTATGGCTCCCGCACTTCTGGGCTGCATGATTTATTGTCTGCAAAGAGCCACGAGTTCTGCGGTGGGAAACATATTCTGTCGATATCCACCCGAGACGGTGTGCTGCATCGACGACGAGATCCTGAAGCTAAACAGACTTCTTCGCGCGATGTGCAAATCCTCATATTAGCTCATGTAAATAAATGCGCGTACCCTGTTTCATACATCATATTAGCGGCGAGATGTTTTGGTGGCGCCCTCCTATGGTTGCCCCTTGTGACGTCATTACCTTGCAAACAACAAGTTCGATGGTGTTTCTAAATAGCATGGTGGAAGCTTGAAATCATTGCGCTCTCAAAGGAACACTGACAACACCGTCAAAATTAAAGTTCTTTCATTCCTCTTATTTCCGTCGGTGATAAATCCCCTTTCCGTCGACATAGTCAGCGTTCGGCCAATCGTGGAAGGCCGACCACACCCGAAGGAAAAATCCATCAATGTAACCCTGCTTGGCAGTCAATGTTTTCTAATGGACCGCTGACTGTGCCTGACTGTACGTCAAGCATGTCTGATTGGCCAACAAGTTACTCTGACCGACAGTCAAACTCCAGTCAGACCCCGCTTGTCGGCTTTCTGATGGTTTCCTGGTGGCAGTCGGCCGCCGCGAAATGCCATCAGGATGTCTTGGTGGTGATTCTGACTGTACATCGATTGTCTCTGACTGTACGTCAGAGAGCTTTGACGTGCAGACAGACGTACGGTCAAAGGACGTAAAGTTCGTTCGGATACCACTATTTCGTCAAATCTATGAATACGAAAAGTAATCTATGCACGAGAAAACGATTTTGGGACGTGAGCCCATAAAACCGCTGACGTTAGAGATATGACACGCAACCGACCGACAACCTTGATCAGAAGCCCGCCGAAGCACCGAACACGACACTTCGCACTTCGCTTCGCCCATAGAGGCTTCGCCGAGCTTTCATGAACGATCGCTCTCGACTCGTTTTGTTTGCCCGCTTGCTCCAAGCTGTCGATCCTGCCCGGGCTCTACAATGTCTTATGTTTTAGTAGAATTTCTACTCGACAAGACCCAGCCTGTTGTGAGTTCCGACGATGTAAGGGACTTAAGCGGTGTAGTTGAAGACGACAGGGTGTACCAGGTCTACTGGGCCGGTGATGCGCGAACAAAAGGATCGTTCTACGACGCGAAAGTACTCTACATGGCAGGTGAGTAGAACTGAAGTACGGCGAGTGATGTACGAGTACTTTGCATAACATGCTGACGGCGTAACCGCATTTGCAGCCAAAGCATTTCGTATAAAACGGGTAGTCAATTCGAGTTTCTCTAACGGTCGCGTAGCATAGCGGTTAAGGTGTCCGATTTGTACGCATGTGGTCGCGGGTTCAATGCGCGGTGGTGCTACTTTTTTTTTTCTCGAACATTGTGTTTTATCGAGGCATTTGGCGATATTTATGAGTGCGTATAGCTTTACTCTTATATAAATGCTGCCCTTCTTGATAAAATTCCCTTGGCAGTGGCAGTCAGACGTCATCTGATGGACCATCAGATGACGTCTGATGGTCCATCACGTTCCACCAAGGCTGCTGACTGGCAGTCAGTGTCCCAAATTACGTAGCTTGATGGAATTTTCAATAGGGCAGCGACGCTTTCGGTCGCGCACGGGGCTAATACTTTTACGGCGCAGCTCTTAGGTGCCCGTTTCCGGCTCGAGTGGCGTCGCCGTCGGCGTCGGCGTAAAAGAGCGTTGCATTATGGGACGTTTCCCAAAATGACGTCACACGTGACGCCACGTGTGACGTCATGAGGGTCACAGTGACGTCACGAAGGTCACGACCTTGAGAGTGAAGGTCTCGTGAAGGTCACGACCTTCACAGTAACGCTAACGACCTTCGTCGTGACCTTCACTCGTGAAGGTCACGACGAGGCCTTCACGAATGATGTCACGAGGGTCACCAGGGTCACGAGTGACGTCACGAGCGTCACGAGTGCCGTCACGAGGGGGAGGGAGGGACGGGGAGGAGGAGGGGGAAGAGGAGGGGAGGAGAAAGGGGAGGAGGGGGAGGAGGAAGGGGAGGAGGAGGGGAAGAGGAAGGGAGGAGAATGAGAGGAGGAGGGGAGGAGAGGATACAGAGGAGGAGGAGGGGCATGCCCTCCTTTCCGTACCATCCCCTCCTCCTTCTCAAGAGCTGCGCTCTAATTCGGCATTAAAGAGATCCGTTGTAAACGTCTTCCATTTTTTAGAGCGCAGCTCTTAGGCGCCCGTTTCCGGCTTGTGCGGCTACGCCGTCGCCGTCGGCGTAACCGCGCGGTGCATTATGAGTAAATTTCCCCGCTAAATCTAGCGAAAAAATTTCCCCGCTAAATCTAGTGGAATATTTTTCCCGCTAAATCTAGCGGAAAATTTTTCCCGCTAAGTTTAGCGAAAAAATTTCCCCGCTAAATCTAGCGGGAAAATTTCCCAGCTAAATCTAGCGGAAAAACTTCCCTGCTACATCTAGCGGAAAAATTTTCCCGTTAAATCTATCGGAAAAATTTCCCCGCTAAATCTAACGGAAAAATTTCCCCGCTAAATCTAGCGGAAAAATTTCCCCGCTAAATCTAGCGGAAAAATTTCCCCGCTAAATCTAGTGGAAAAATTTCCCCGCTAAATGTAGCAGAACAATTTTCCCGCTAAATCTAGCGGAAAAATTTCCCCGCTAAATCTAGCGGAAAATTTTTCCGCTAGATTTAGCAAGGAAATTTTTCTGAGGGGTCACGTGACCTGGGAGTCACGTGACCCCCGAGGTCACGTGACCCCCCACGTGGCCTTCGGGAGGGGTTCACGTGACCCCATTAAGGTCACGTGACCTCAGGTCACGTGATTACACCTCAGGTCACCCCCCCCCCCCCCCCCCGAGAACACGTCGACTTCAGTACCCTTCCCTCCTCCTCCCCAAGAGCTGCGCTCTAATTCGGTGTTACAGGGAGTTGTAAACGGCTTTCATTTTTTTATCGCGTCATTTATGCATGGGTCGTACGACTTCTGGTCGCTGCGTCTTTGCAAGCCTGTAGAGATTGCCTATGTAACCGGTGCTAGGAAGAATAAATGCAACACGGACAACAAAGTTGGAGATTTAGCGAGGGTCTTCGGCTGTACGATTTAACTTCTTGGAGGAGGCGAGTTGGCTTAGAAGAATATTCGAGAATTTTTAACAGATCTCGCGCTTCTTCGTTCTTTTGGCGTTCACCTGGAGAATTGGTGGTCAAACCTTTCATCGAAATTTTGATTGGCGTTGTTAAGATGGGCTTTCTTCGTTATTTCTATGAACCCGAAGTTCTCTGGCACGTCAAAGACTGGAGCACCGCCTGGTAGACGATTGCAAGCATGGCATCTGGCAGCGGCCATATCTCTGCGCCTGCGGGACAGCACATGCAATAGACCCTTTCCGAAATTCAGTCTGGCCACTTTGATCACTATCATCATCTGTGGAACGGCATCTGTGCCATACGAATGGCGGCCTTCTAGTGACTGATAAAGGAAAACGTTGAAGATGCTCCTAAGCGGATATTGCGAGGCCTGTACGTTCGGGGGTCAGTACGAAGCGAAGTAGGGCTGGAACACAAGAGCTACGTAAGCGTTTATTTCTAATTGCTCAGATTCAGTCAATCTGTCGTGGCACACAATCGGCTTTAAAGCACTTTGGTGTATAGAATTTTCTCGAGGCATCTCAGTGGGTTGGAGCTTTGTTCTGAATGCACGTTCTTGGTCACCATCGACCTGAAAGTGATCGAGAAAGAACTCACACTGAACAATTCCTCGCGTGCCGTCGACTTGCGAAAGTGACGGTGCCGATACAAGTTCATTTCCGCCATTGATAGGGCAAAACCTAAACTGCTTTACGAACCACCAGATGGCACTGAATTTCTGAAAGGGTCTATTGCAAGCCTGTTAAGTCCACGTTCACGCGCACGTTCCGCGTGCTGATGGCCACCAGTCGGGGCGCAAAGCTTGCAATTAGAGAGTTTTAGTATAGGGGACCCCAAAGCTTGGGGGCCCCAAAGAGATAGGGGCTCACCACTGCACATGCGCAGAACCCAAACTCCGTTTGGGGCTTTGGGTTTGCGCTTGGAGCCGGGTTGCGTCGGCAAAAATGGCGGCGCCCTTTCCGCTCGCTTCGGAGCAAATTCGTCGCGGTCGCTGCAGTATTAGGCCATTTCAATGCTAATGAATAGTGCAACCGGCTTTCGCTTTGCTTTATCTCGCTCAAATCACAAAGAATGAGAGGTTGGCTCGCCCCATTTTAAAGATCGTCCCCGATTCTGGTCCTTTTCTAAGCCTAAACATACGCGGTAACCGTTGACATGGCAACGTATTGCTACTCCGTGGCTCCAAGTAGATTTCGTTCCTGGCACGATACCTGCATCTTGAAAACAAGTATTTCAAGGCTTCAAAGTCGCTCCAGCTCAGATCTAAATAGTGCAGCTGCTCGCAGAGTATGCGCGCTCGCGTTCGTCTCAGTCTCGGCATAGTTGAAGGCCTAAATCTTCGGCTGCAGATGGTCAAAGCGCACACGAACGCCCAAAAAATTCGAGAACGAGCCATACCTAAAACAGCGCGCAAGCACAGGAGGAAGAAAATAGAACACAGGAAAGAGCGCTGACTCCCATCTTATGTATTGTGAAAGAAAGGGAAAGAGGAAGATTCAGACATGAAGCCCCACGCGCACCCACAGGGTAAAAAGAAGAAAGAATAAAAACAGATACATTACTAAGTTGCGGTAGAAAAGGAGAAAACTGACATTACAAGGTCACAACGAAAAAAAATATGAGAAAAAAGAAGAAAGAAAAACAACAACGTGGGTACAGTGTTCTAGAGGGGGTAGTAGGTAGTAGTGGCAAGAGCGGCGGCCGCTTTGTGAAGATTTTGCGCGTAGACGACACCATGGCGCTGCTGTTCTGTGCCCTAGGAGCGCGCCCCCGTCAGCCCCATCATCAGCGCTGTTCGGCGCTTACTACTGTGGTTTGACTGGAGCTTTTCGCGGTGCGAAACAACTGCTATAGTCGGTTGCAAGCTAAGAAAAAACCGGAAATACCTCTCAGAGGAAAATGTAATCCTACGCCGAGAAACGCCAGCCAATCGTTTTCATGACGTCACGATTCCGTGGACCAATCGCGATCCTTTTGAAAAAAAAAAAAAAAAAAAAAGCTCAACATGGCTGCTGGCCTTAGCAACGCGACGCTAGTTTCTCGTGACAATTATTCTTCTTTTTTGCACCGTGTTTTACGTGCCCGAGGTTACGCCACGAAATCTTAATGGTATCGGCTTGCGTTTGCAGCAGTTTTTGCGCGACAACGTGAGAATCCAGCGACGCTATCGCCAACGAAAATTTCGAAGCGGGCGCGAGGCTTAGCACTGCTGAGAGGTATGTTAGACAGTATGTTAGACAGTATCTTGGACAGAAAATGAATTGGGGAGACGGTACATTGGACATGACTTTCTTTCTTTACTAAACAGCTATTGAAACTAAACATTTGAGAGAAATCTCTCTGGTTGGGGAATACAATAATTAAAATATGGCAACCAACCAATTCCTAAACATGTAGGGGCCCTACGTTTCGAACCGACTCGGTTCTTCGTCAGGGGCGACTGTGGCCGTTGAGGACATAGAGATCATATACTGTTGAGGAGCGACGTTTTTCGATCTTCTTTTTCTTTTCTCAGGGATGTGGCGCATTTCTCGATCTTCTTCTTTCATGAATATGGCGAAGCCCGTTCACATACACTGTTGGTAAAGCACCAAGGCACCTATTTATGTTGCCTGGGGTCGTTTGAATATGCCAGGACTCGACGAAAAGCCTATGTCGGTTGTTAGTCTCTGCGTCGATAATGCTGGTGTTGTCGAAGTCAATCCGGTGGTCTTTGACTTCGCAGTGCTCGGCGACTGCGCTGCGCTCGTGGTCGAGCTTGCGAACGTCGTTTTTGTGTTGGCGTATTCTTTCATTAAAATTCTTTGTCTCGCCGATGTAAGTGGCTGGACAATCTGCACAAGGGATCTTATAAACCACGCCCTGCGTTTTTTCTTTCGGAGGGCGATCTTTTGGACGGGGCATGAGTAATCCAAGCCTGGACATCGGCTTGTGGGCTACGCGGATTCCTTCTTTGGCTAGCACGCGTGCAAGCGCCTCGCTTGTTCCTCTGATGTAGGGTACGCAGATGCGCGAGGTTGGGCGTGGCTGCGTACAGGCTGTGGTTGCTGTTGTCTTTGACCTCGAGCTTGACGACGGGCAACGCGTTGGATGAAGGTGCTCGTGTATCCGTTCTTTTTCAGATCAGCACGGACGGTTTTTTCTTCCTTTCTTCTGTCATCCTCAGAGGAGCATATAGCCTTCGTCCTAGACAGCAGTGTCCTAACCACCGATGCTTTGTGGCAGGCTGGGTGATAGGAATCAAACTGGAGATAACGTCCAGTGTGCGTGGGCTTCCTGTAGACTGAAAACTTCAAATTTTCTTTTTCTCTTCTCACGAGCACGTCCAAAAAAGGCAATGAATTGTCTTTTTCAAGTTCCGCTGTAAATTGGATAGCCGGTTCGATGGAGTTGAGGTGTGAGAGGAATCTGTCCACTTCAGATTGGATAGCCGGTTCGATGGAGTTGAGGTGTGAGAGGAATCTGTCCACTTCAGATTGGATAGCCGGTTCGATGGAGTTGAGGTGTGAGAGGAATCTGTCCACTTCAGATTGGATAGCCGGTTCGATGGAGTTGAGGTGTGAGAGGAATCTGTCCACTTCAGATTGGATAGCCGGTTCGATGGAGTTGAGGTGTGAGAGGAATCTGTCCACTTCAGATTGGATAGCCGGTTCGATGGAGTTGAGGTGTGAGAGGAATCTGTCCACTTCAGATTGGATAGCCGGTTCGATGGAGTTGAGGTGTGAGAGGAATCTGTCCACTTCAGATTGGATAGCCGGTTCGATGGAGTTGAGGTGTGAGAGGAATCTGTCCACTTCAGATTGGATAGCCGGTTCGATGGAGTTAAGGTGTGAGAGGAATCTGTCCACTTCAGATTGGATAGCCGGTTCGATGGAGTTGAGGTGTGAGAGGAATCTGTCCACTTCAGATTGGATAGCCGGTTCGATGGAGTTGAGGTGTGAGAGGAATCTGTCCACTTCAGATTGGATAGCCGGTTCGATGGAGTTGAGGTGTGAGAGGAATCTGTCCACTTCAGATTGGATAGCCGGTTCGATGGAGTTGAGGTGTGAGAGGAATCTGTCCACTTCAGATTGGATAGCCGGTTCGATGGAGTTGAGCGGGTGCGACAGAAGGTGATCGGTATTTTATCAAACATCCCGCAGCATCAACGACACAATCTCTCAAGAGAAGAAGGAAGTGCGCTCCGGGCGCTTCACGATGATGAAAAGATTGTGCTTCTTCCAGCAGATAAGGGCAATTCGACCGTTGTCCTCAACCGGGATGTCTACGACCGGAAGATACACGACCTGCTTGACACCTCTGCTTATGAAAGACTAAAAAAGGATCCGACACCGCGAATCCAGGCAACGCTGAGCAAGATCCTAACTGAAATTTTCAAGAAACATCCAGACTCGAGGAGCCTCCACCTGCACCTCCTTTGTAGGAATGGATCTGCGCCTGGTTTTTACGGCCTTCCCAAGATCCACAAGCCTAGCCTTGCTCTCCGGCCCATTGTGGACTTTAGAAGCTCACCACTTCGAGCCGTGTCGAACTATCTTCACCACACCCTCTCTCCTCTCGTTGGAAAAACGACGACTTATATCAGCAACTCCAGCGACTTCGTGGAGCGCATCTCGAAATTGAAGGTGAGCGCTGAGGAAAGCCTAGTCTCTTTTGACGTCATCTCACTTTTCACAAGTGTGCCGGTTCCCCTGGCAGTTACAGCTGCCAGGAAGGCTCTCGAAAAAGACAAAGACCTGCACAACAGGACCGCCCTTAGTGTGGAGGAACTGTGCCGCCTCCTTGAGTTCTGCCTCAGCAACACCTACTTTAGCGTCAAGGGAGAGTATTTTAAACAAGCCAGCGGAACCGCCATGGGCGCATCTGTCTCCGTTACCACGGCTAACCTGTGCATGGAAGCCATTGAGGAAGAGGCCCTGTAGTCATTCGCCACTGCGCCCAAAATATTTGTGCGGTATGTGGACGACTGCTTCTGCATCCTTCCAAGATCTGAAGTGGACAGATTCCTCTCACACCTCAACTCCATCGAACCGGCTATCCAATTTACAGCGGAACTTGAAAAAGACAATTCATTGCCTTTTTTGGACGTGCTCGTGAGAAGAGAAAAAGAAAATTTGAAGTTTTCAGTCTACAGGAAGCCCACGCACACTGGACGCCCTATTGAAAAAACCAGCTTAAGCTGGTCCCAGCTTCAAGCTGGGTTATTGCCCCAGCATGCCCAGCTTGGCATGCTGGTCATGCTGGTTGATCTGGTCATACTGGTCATGATGGTTGATCTGGTCCCAGCTTCAAGCTGGGTTATTGCCCCAGCATGCCCAGTTTGGCATGCTGGTCATGCTGTTAAACTGGTCATGCTGGTGAACTTCCCAACCAGTTTAACCTGTTTAAATTAATACACAGAATAAAAAAGCCAAGCTCGTCAGAAAAGCCAACTCGGCATCCAATTTATTATTTTCGTACTTGCGGCAGCCTCACATGAACTCAAATGCTACACATCCTCGGCGCTGACACAGTACTAACCGACGCACAGATTCTCGGTGCAAATTGTCTACAATGTTAATAAAACCAGATTGCTTATCTCTCAACACGAAAAAAATACTAGACACAGGCCAAAAACAGGCAATAGCAGACGAAAATACTACACGGACGAGAGAAGCGAACCTGGGTCCCGCCAGCGATGGGGGCGAAGCGGCAACTTGCGTGGTCGGCAGAGGCGAGGAAATCCGTGTGGCTTGGATGGCATTGGCGATACTCCTCGGCACCGCCGTCATTCTTGGGCACACACACGTTCGAAGACACGAAGCGACGCCGCAGTCGGGACGTCTGACATCTTCCCGCACTGAACGGACTGCCGCTCGCTGTCTTCTCAAAACCCGCTTCGCTTGCACCGTCGTTCAACTAGTCTCCAAACAACGCGCACACAGCCGTCCCTTCGATCTGCCCTCTGCCCAAGCTATCCAAACGCGTCTTCGATTCTCCGTTTCTACCACTCTCTCTCTCTCTCTCTCTTTTCTCGCACACAAAGGTAGCTTGCAGCGCGCCTGACGCGCCCGGTGGTCTACCAAAAACGAGAGGACAAAGAACAGGACGTGGCCTCGTTCCAGCAGCCGACCTTGTCGCGCGCGCTCCCAGCAATGCCAGTTCGGCTATCTCTAGCCGACCTTGGTGTGCGCGCTCCCAGCATGACCAGCTTGACCACCACGATTATTATTTCGACCAGATTCACCAGCTTGTCTCCCAGCATGACCAGCTCGTCTCCCAGCTTGACCACATTGGCTCCATGGAAAACCAGTTTGACCAGTTAAGACCAGACTGGCTCCCAGCTACACCAGATTGAATCTAAAACCAGATTCGAGTGAGACCATGCTGGTTTTTACTTAGACCAGACTGACCAGCTTAAATTCCAGCTTGCCCAGCTTAAACCAGCTTGATTGCCAGCTAAACCAGTTTAATTACCACATTGACCAGTTTGACCACCTTGATTACCAGCTTGACCACCTTAATTACCAGCTTGACCAGTTTGATTTTCATGCTGGTTTTTCCAATAGGGCGTTATCTCCAGTTTGATTCCTATCACCCAGCCTGCCACAAAGCATCGGTGGTTAGGACACTGCTGTCTAGGACGAAGGCTATATGCTCCTCTGAGCATGACAGAAGAAAGGAAGAAAAAACCGTCCGTGCTGATCTGAAAAAGAACGGATACACGAGCACCTTCATCCAACGCGTTGCCCGTCGTCAAGCTCGAGGTCAAAGACAACAGCAACCACAAGCCTGTACGCAGCCACGCCCAACCTCGCGCATCTGCGTACCCTACATCAGAGGAACAAGCGAGGCGCTTGCACGCGTGCTAGCCAAAGAAGGAATCCGCGTAGCCCACAAGCCGATGTCCACGCTTGGAATAATTACTCATGCCCCGTCCAAAAGATCGCCCTCCGAAAGAAAAAACGCAGGGCGTGGTTTATAAGATCCCTTGTGCAGACTGTCCAGCCACTTACATCGGCGAGACAAAGAATTTTAATGAAAGAATACGCCAACACAAAAACGACGTTCGCAAGCTCGACCACGAGCGCAGCGCAGTCGCCGAGCACTGCGAAGTCAAAGACCACCGGATTGACTTCGACAACACCAGCATTATCGACGCAGAGACTAACAACCGACATAGGCTTTTCGTCGAGTCCTGGCATATTCAAACGACGCCAGGCAACATAAATAGGTGCCTTGGTGCTTTACCAACAGTGTATGTGAACGGGCTTCGCCCTATTCATGAAAGAAGAAGATCGAGAAATGCGCCACATCCCTGAGAAAAGAAAAAGACGATCGAAAAACGTCGCTCCTCAACGGCCACAGTCGCCCCTAACGAAGAACCGAGTCGGTTCGAAACGTAGGGCCCCTACATGTTTAGGAATTGGTTGGTTGCCATATTTTAATTAAACAGCCATTTCGTTGACAAAAACGTATTCTAACTTATTTAAATGTCCTGAATGAATTAAATAATTGTTGTAGTAGTTTAAGACACGTTTCCTGGAGGAAGAAAAAGCAACGTTGCTAGCGAACTACTTTCTCGACGGCGGAGGCACTTCAGATGGGCGCAATGCGCTTGTGGGTGGAGCTAAAAGATTGTTCTTAGGTTGCATCCGACTATAATGTTGTTCTGTATACTCTGTTTCACCTTATGATGTACCGCAGGAAGGGCTAAAAGCGCGAGCTCTTTGCTTTGGGGCACATCTCGGCGGCACACGCTCTCGTGAATTAAGAGCAGCTGCCAACGTCAAGAGCTCGCGCTTCTAGCCTTCGCTGCGGTACAACATAAGGTGAAACGAAGTATAGTAAATTGTAGTTCTATCTTTGGACTAATGCCTCTAGAGTGTGTGCTATCCTCTACTTGAAATATTTCCGTGTTTTGAGGAAGATTATTTAATTAATATCGACTCCCCCCCCCCCCCCCCCCCCCCCCCCCCCCAGTACTGACACATCGTTCAGCAACGCTATCACTTCGGCTGCAGGCTTAATAGCTGCGAAAGAAGTTCTACGGTGCTACATCTCGGAGAAGCGTACCGCGTCACCCTCGTCATCTTCTTCGTTCATCGCACACGTGCGATTAATTCTCCTAGGGCACAGAACTCCAGCGCCACTCGCGGTATCTACATCGACCGTCTTCACGCGCTTCATTGTAAGCGGGCGCCGCTCTTGCCACTACACCCTCTAGAACACTGTAAACGTGGGGCTTCATATCTGAAGCTTCCTCTTTCTCTTTCTTTCACAGTACATAAGTTGGGAGCCAGCGCCCCTTCCTGTGTTTTGTTATCTTCCTCCTGTGCTTTGCGCTGTTTTAGGTATGCCTTCTAATACCGCTGTTACACGGACACACTTAACTGCAGTTACGCTAAACCACAATTAGCGCACAATACTTGCCGACAACATTCGGCGGCGATGCAGTCAGAGCTACGGGCGAACGTGCGCTTGAGCATCTTGAGCACCCATCAAAGCAGTGCACGCGCTCTCTTCACTTCTTTTGAGATAGCTGTCCGAGGGTATAGTGCGGCATCTGTGCTGCCACGTAACCGCAGTTAAAGCTGAGTTAACCGCGGTTAAGTGTGCCCGTGTAATACCCCTGTTACACGGGCACACTTAACCGCGGTTAACTCAACTTTAACTGCGGTTACGTGGCACCACAGATACCGCACTGTACTCTCTGACAGCTATATCAGAAGAAGTGAAGAGAGCGCGCGCACTGCGTCGATAGATGCTCAAGATGCTCAAGTGCACGTTCGCCCATAGCTTTGACTGCATAGCCGCAGAATGTTGTCCGCAAGTATTGTGCGCTATCTGCGGCTTAGCGTAACTGCAGTTAAATGTGCCCGTGTAACAAGGGTATTACAGGGGTATAAGTACCAGCTAGCTCAACTGGCTCAACTCTCTATGTTACTACAAGAACAAGCGCCAAATTAGAGCGCTACGGATTGGATTGTTTCGGCTACACCCGAAGCGGGATGCCCAAACGAGCCAAGGCCGATCAAAGGCCAGAAGAAAATGGCGGAAGAAAAGGCTCCCGCGCGCGTTCGCTTCTCGATTGACGATTACATTTATGTGCTACGCAAAGTGTACGCCACTATCCCATTCCAGGATTCCAGGAGATGGACTTCAATTGCCGAAAGGGTCTCCGAAGCAATCGGAAGACATTTCTCCACGCGGGCCATCCGCGACCGGGTCGACCTGCTGCTGGCACAGTTTAATACGAAGCACGGATTTCCCGGTGTCTTCTGGTAACGTAACGTAACGTAAAAAAAAAAAAAAAAAACGGGTTTGTAGTGTGAATGAGCCTTTAGCCACGGAGTAGCAATACGTTACCATGTCAACAGTTACGACGTATGTTTAGGCTTAGGAACGGCCAGAATCAGGTAGGATCTTTAAAACGGGGCGAGCCCACCACTCATTCTTTGTGACTTGAGCGAGATAAAGCAAAGCGAAAGCCGGTTGCACTATTCATTGGCAATGAAATTGGTTAATACTGCAGTGAACACGACGAATTTGCTCCGAAGCGAGCGGAAAGGGCGCCTCCATGTTTGCCCGACACAACCCGGCCCCAAGCAATTGGGGGCCCCACGGTATTTCTCGAATTTCACGTTGAAGGCGCGCGCCAACCCAAAACCCCAAACGAAGTTTGGGTTCTAGGCATGCGCAGTGCTGAGCCCCTATTTCTTTATGTTGATCGTGATGCAGTCCCTATTTCTTTGGGGCCCCAAAGCTTTGGGACGCCCTATTATAAAACACTCTATAACTGCCGTGCTGCTTCAGCTACAGGATGGGCTAAAAGCAAGCTACACCTACCAGCGTCGTGCCTGTGACCGGGGAATGGCCCGTCGAGTTCGCAGATAATTCAATTGGCGCACATGATAGCCCGGTATTTGAGGGCGTGCACTTTCTTGTTACCAGAGAAGTAAATCTTCTGATTCAGAGACGGTCGGCAGATGGGCCTTGCTGTACCGTTCCAACTGGTGTTACCCTCCCTATTATTTGAACCGCAAGCCACAATAAAGTGTCGTTTCAGCGCAAATGTTTTGCGTTTTAATAATTTTTTATTGTTAAGAAGTTCGTTCGTTGTCCACAATGGCGCTGCATGCAAAAAAGGCGAGCGTGCCGCGTTGCGTCGTCACAAACCCTATTCTATAAGCACGCTGCGTGAGGTGTCGTTGCGTTGGGTACCCCAAAGCGTTGGGTTCCCAAAAGCGTTGGGGCTCCCTATTCTAAAACTCTCGTCTATACACCATTCCAATATTTCACAACTCCTCAGCCCAGCGTGCGATCTCCTCAGCCCCGCACGCGCATGCTCGTCGCTTCGCAAAGCGAGCAAACCACGCGCCATAGGCACGAACACTGGAAATGGAACCAGCCAGGAGCCCTTTTTTGAAAATGCATATAGACATTTCCCATGTTTACAAAATCACCGTCCAGCGTGCGATCTTCACAGCCCAGCACGTGCGAGCTCGTCGCTTCGGAAAGCGAGCTAAGCACGGGCCATACGCACGAACATTCGAGGACAACTTTGTTGGCATTTCCGAAGAAGAGCGCGCGAGCACAGCTGTGATCGGCGCTCAATGTACGCGAGCGCACGGGCACCCATAGCTTTGGCTTCATTGCCAGGAAAAGTCGTCCCCAAATATAGCAATGCTTTCAACTTGCTAGATGTAGTACTAAAGTTGAGGCTTGGGCGAGTTGGTACATACTTCGGAAATTAAAAACAGCGCGGAAAGACGAGGACTAGACAAAGAAGTGACACGGACGTAGCGCTACGTCCGTGTCACTTCTTTGTCTGGTCCTCGTCTTTCCGCGCTGTTTTTAATTTCCGTAGATGTAGTAGCACGGTCGCTGTATGCTGGGCCCACAAACTGATCTCTCTGTCTATTTGCTGGATCGCGTTTGACCCGCTCCGCCTATGGACGGGAGTGCGGACAAGGTCGGCCATCTTTTTGGTAGAGTTATATTATTCCTAGATATCATAGTAATATGGTGGACAGCGCTATGGCGGCAGACTGCCCTAAAAATAGCCGTGGGTCTTCTACACTGTACCGTGGGTGATATTTCGTGCCTGATTGAAATTGTTCAAAGAAGCATATTTTTGAAACCCGGCATGAACGGTAGCCCCATCTTTGAGGACCCGGCGAAAGTTCTACGAACGCGCAGCACCGAGGAAAAGCAGCGCAGCTTGCATAGAAAGCAGACGCCGTACCGGCGTCTGCTTTCGACGCGACTTTCGATGCGTGCATGCTGTGCTGCGTTTCCTCGGTGCTGCGATTTCGTGAAACTCACCGGGCCCTCAAAGATCGGGCTACCGTTCACGCCGGGTTTCAACAATATGTTTCGTCGAACAATTTCAATCAAGCACGAAATATCACCCACGAATATTTTTATGGCAGCCTGCCACCAACGAGCTTGAGCATCACCTTAAAGCGGTAAACTGCAATCCAAGGCCTGCAGCGGAAATGGCACCCATCCGATTGCCGCCATCTTGCATGTTTGCAACATTAGTGATCACGTGACGTCAAAATGGCTGCGCCCAGAGGTGATCCAGATCAGATTGGCCAGATTACGGCAAGCAGAGGGGCCCTCTGGGGCTGCGTTCCAATCTTAGTCGAATTGATCGGAGATACTCCGGCGTATAATGTCACGTGACAAGACAAATACAGCAACTGGACGCGGGTAGATTTTAGAACGCCAATGTCTAGAACATTTACCCTAGAGTGAGATGAAGGCCGTGTTCCAAAATTTACTCGATCTTACTCCAGAATATGGTTTTGTATTTTGGCGTTCTAAAACCTACCCGCGTCCAGAGTTTTTCAATCGGCGTTGTCACGTGACACGACCCGCCGGAGTAACTCAGATCCATTTGGGTAAGATTTGGAACACAGCCCAAGTAAATTTTGGACCGCGGCCCTGCTTACCTTAATCTGGCCAATCTGATCTGGCGTACCTAAGGGCGCAGCCATCTCAAAGTCACATGATCACTAATGTGGCAAACGGTCAAGATGGCGGCAACCCGGGGGGGGGGGGGGGGGGCATTTTTGGCCGCTGGTTTACCACTCTAAGTTTATTCTAGGGAGGCTCTAGTGAGGGTGGGCGCAACTCAAAACCTGGAGAGCGTTTGCAATTTAATGGCGGCGCCTGAGGGAGAGGATTCGAGAAAGGATATGCGCCAGTGTTGCCTGCACGAGAGCAAGCGCCCGCTCTGTTGCAACTCTGTTGCTCCATGCGCCTTTCCTCCTCTCGCCTCCCATTGCAAGCAAAGAGCGCCTTGGCGCAGCCTCTCTCGCTTCCTTCTCGCTCCGAGAATTGCAAACGTCGAGCGGAGAAAGCAGGGTTGCCAGACAAGCAGCAACGTCCAAGATGGCGGAATTTACCATTTTTCGCGTTAAAAAAATACTTAACCAATCGCAACAAAACTGGTGGCTATGGAAAGATAATCATTTATACCTTGCGTAAATTATTCAGGCACCTTAATGGGCTTTTACGACCTGAGTTAGGAAAGAAAACGACCCTTTGCCCCATAGACTCCCAGCAAAATTTAGCAATTAAATGGCGTCCATGTCGCGTGATCGCCGATCTAGCAGTTGCACCCACCCTCACTTGAGCCTCCCTAGTTTATTCAAGCTCGTTGCCTGCCACCACAACTGCCACAACGTTGTCTGCCATGGATGGATGATAGTGGCTGCACCACTGATCTCAATGACAATCGCTGGATCGCGCTTCCCTCTCCCGCGAGTGAAGCCATCAGACGACCATCTTGCTCATAGAGGATTTGCGGTTTTGCTAGCGTCACAGAGGCTGGCGGCAGTGTGCTGAAGACACGTTTTCTACTCGTTCGTCGCCATTCGTCGAATAAAATTTTTGAGACCCTATGTAAGGTTGAGACTTGCTGTTGAGAACACGTGGAAATTTTTACGAAAGCACAGTGCAGCAGGAAAAATCCACAAAAAATAAATAAAGATTTTGTACTACTGATTTGATAGCCATACAAGCGTCTAGTAAAAAAAAAAAAAGGGGGGGGGGGAAGGGGGCTGATGCCGCCCCCTTTTCCCCTCCCCCCCCCCCCCCCTCTTCCGTCGCCACTGGACACTGCATCAAGCTCATTACTGTACCGCGAGTGCCGCAAGTTACAAATACAGTCAGAGTAAAAGTTCAACGCTGATCAGAGGTACGTATACACGGCTTCACGCACATTGCACTCGCAAAACACATCCACACGGCGTCGATTCGGCACTTCGGCGTGCCAAGAAGCTTTGACCCCGCCGCGAGGCCGGCGAAACTTACTTTCTACGAGTTGTACCTTTTTCCTGCTGCACTGCGCTTTCGTAACATTTTCCACGTGTTCACAACGGCAAGTCTCAACGGTTACACAGAGTCTTTCTTAAAAAAACTTCTACGGCGAATAACGACGAACGAGTTGAAAACGTGTCTATATTAGCGGAAAACAAACAGCGCAAAAACAAGGACAGAGTAGAAGTCGGTAGACACACACAGCGCTGACTAACAATTGAGTTTTATTGGCACTGACAACCTGTATAAATACACAATTTGCCCGGCCCAAAAGCCAAGAAAAGAAACAACACAAGAGGAGGACTACACGTGTTCCTAGAGTCTACCGCCTTCTACCCTGTCCTTGTCCTTGCGCTGTTTGTTTTCCGCTAGTATGAATGACCAACTAGCCCAATCGACAACACTACGTGTCTATAGCACGCTGGCAAACCACAACAAAAGGCTCGCAAAACCACAAATCGTCTATGAGCATGACGGCCGTCCGGTGGCTTCACTCGTGCTGCAGCGAACAAGCTGGGAAGCGCGATCAAGCAATTGTCATTGAGATCAGTGGGCCGCACCAGCTGAACATTGGCTAAAGGTAATATAACTCTACCAAAAAGATGGCCGCCAGCGGTCGCATTCGCGGAGTGGGCAAACGCGATCCAGCAAATAGACGTAGAGATCAGTGGGCTCACCATAGTCGCTTGCTGGAGCGCGATTGCTACTGCGGAAGTGGGCTGAGGCAGTTCAGTCCAAGTCATCGACGCCTCTAGTTTCGGGTACCCTGAGCGCCCATCAGACTTACGCACGCACACTCTTCGCTCCTTCAGTACGCAGTCAGGGCGATGGGCGCTTATCAGGGCGCATGAAGCGCTTATCAACAGGAGAGAAGGCTCACTATACCTTAAAAAAATGCTGGCACTTTACATAAAGTTGACGGCTCGAGTCTCTCGTAGACTCGAGCTGCTAGGGAGACATTGCGTGAGTAGTAGCCGCTTGCTATACCCGTGGCATAGCCGCCCCTGGCTTCAAGTGAGAGGTCCTCGAAAAATTCTTCTTCTGTACGAGCATTCGTTGGGCTGAGGCCCGTTCCAGAAGAAACAAACTGGTTACTACGAGCAGATAATGAGAGCGCTCTGATCACTACACTGTATAAATGGTGCGTGAGTTCACATTCCTGCAGAACACAGAGACAGCTAATCACGGAGAACGTTTGAAGAATAGCGAATGACAGGACTCAAGATAAGATTAGACATTACAAAAAAAAAAGAGCGATGTACGCAACGATAATCAGCATGACGTCCCACTTTCACAATGTCCCTCCCTGTGCATATCGCTTTTTTTTTTTAGATCTAATAGTATTTCGAGTTTCGTCATTGACTGGGATCCTTCTTTTGTTCGTTGTGAGTGGCTGGCTCCCTGTTCTGCAAAAAAAATTACTTCACGCGTATTTTTTTTTTATATTTTTTTTTTAGAGTCTATTTTTATGCAGAAAATTTGCGCAGCCCGGTGCCACCAACGCAACAAATAGCGTGTATCGCAGCGGGGCGCGTCTGAGTGGACGCCATTTTACCCGCACGTAACAGGAAAAAACGTGACGCAGAAGCTCCGAAATCCGCTCTTGTCTGCTTTCGTATGGCGGGGAGTATACGAGGCGGAGCGCCGGAAGCTTCACTTCGGCAAGTGCGTGAACGACCAATATGGGCCGACCCCGAATATCCGCCGCGCCTTAGCAACAAGAGCGGCGTCTGTCGCAGCGCGACGCAACGGAACCTGTGTCAGGCCGGAGATCCGGTCAATCATGGCCCAGACAGAACCCACGGAGAGCTTTCGGTGCAGTGCGCTGATGGATGGCCAGTGATTTCTGTCTCGGGCCGCGAGCGTTAGTGCAGCCGGAAGTCGGCGAAATGAGAAAGCGCACGAGAAGCGCGTTCTTCGGATCGAATAGTCCAGTGGGGGGGTAAAGCCCGCCCGCGGTGCCATTGGCTCCGAAACTGTCGAACGGGCGATTTTGCTTTCCCCAATAGTTGGCACTCGGCTTGATTGACATCGTCACGAATGACAGGTGACAAGGTAGTCCTAAACTGAGCAAATTATAAGGTGGTCAACTCGTGCCAAATCAAGAATAGAATAATTGGCGTCGAGGGCCTCGGTGACGGCGAGAGCAGGATCGAGTGCTAGCTTAAGATTGCATGGCTGCTTCCAGTGCACTAGGACTACTTCTATACAGTTTCTAGGTTCGGCAAGGTTCTAAACTATACACGCGATAGCTGTCGAAAATTAACTGGGACTTTCCAGAAGAGTAAAGCCGGGTTCACACAGTTGCGTTAGTTGTGCTTAAAAACGATCGAAACAGCGAACATTCACCGGAACGACTGCTCGCCGTACTCAATGTGGCAAGCATTGCACAAAGTAGCTTTATAAAGTACCCGTGATTCACGGTTGTGCCGGTGTCCCGGTGCTGTCGTAATTTTAAGGACAAGTAAAAGGAAAACTAGGCTTCCAGGATCGAACCCCGGGCTCCATGCGTAGAGATCAGATCGGGCCGAAATTTTAAGACCCGACCCGACCCGGCCCGATGAAGTCCTGACCCGAACTAGGACTGTGTCCGACTCTTCTTTGCGAACGTCGGCCCGAGCCCGACCAACACCACCTAGACAGAAGGCCTCCACACGCGTCATCATAGTCAGATCGATCGAGGCGAGAGATTGGGCATGAGTGCTGCGTCAGTGTTCGGCTGCGGCTCGTGGCCAATCAGCGCGTCGAAGGTCGGGCTCGGGTCCAATTGCCGACTGAGCGCGATCCGACTGTGATGACGTTTCATAGAAAAAGAGGAAACCATGCGGAGGCCTTCTGTCTAGGTGGTGTTGGCCCGACGCCCGACCGATGAGTATCTCAGCCCCAACTCGGCCCGAGCCCGACAGTTACTTTTAACTTGATCCCGACCCGAGCCCAGCCCGAAGTAATTCCATGGCGGACTCCTAGGATTTTCTATAACTGAAGTCCGTCATTCTTACATGGAGACAGAAATGACCAGCAAGCAAAACTTAAAACGAAACGAAGAAAAAAAAGCGAAGAAGCGTTTCTTGAAGATCGAAACCGTTACCCCTTCGTTGAGAATCTGACGCTGAAAAACTGAGCACTGACATTGCGTGTGATAGCGGTACGAAGGTGTACGGCATCACACGCGGCTTCGGTGCTTCGAGCCATTTAAAGTTAATTTTACTGTCTTGAAACACGCAAGAAGAGCGACATAATTGTAAGAGATCTGGGGAAAGAAGCATGAGTGATACGTTTATTGCATGCACAGTGCCAGAGACGCTCATATTGGCCGAGGAACGCTTTCAGTACGATGATGCTCCATAGCGATCTTGATGCGACTGGTTTTAACGACCGTTTCGAAGCTTTGAACGGTCCAAAATGGCGATCACCATGACAACCGACAGCGTTGCGCTAATCACCTTGAGAGGTTTTGCTGTCTGTATGCTGGTATTTGTTTGCATCTGGCAAGCAGGTGGGAAGGCAATGGCGCTACTTTCCCAGATCGAGTGACTTCAGTTTTTTCCCAGGGAACGGTGCGGTGGCGAAGGGTGGTCCGACAAGCGAGACGTTTTAAATATCCTTTCCGACCTGGTTTTTCGGACCTCCCATAACGCATAGACGATTGACGGACTTCGAAGGCGGCAAGAGCCAGCGGGCAAATGATCGGAAGATGTGGCATGCAGACTGGGGGCTCCCAGGCGTGCGGTTTCGACACCAAAACGGTGGCAGTATGCTTAATATATACCGGGGCGTTGACACTAAGCCGCCAAGCCGGTTGCATGGTCAGAGCAAATGGCTTCGCATTTGAAGCGTGAGTGGAGCGATGTCAGACGTAGGTCGCTCCACCCAGGCGAGCCCTCTTAGGCTTACACCAACGAATATATTAACCGAGTTTTGTCTTCTTTCGCCACTTCACCTTACTGGGTCGAAATATATTGCCGCAGAAGTGTTCGCAGATTTCGCTCGAGCATTTGTATATTTGAAATGAACACAAATGCGACGAATATAGGCGATACTTGACCAAATGAACTACGCAAATACAATGCGATACATTACGATAGTTGGAAATGGACAATTTTTTTAAAACCTCAACAACCTCCGCGGCAATAGTGGCACCCCTCCTATAGGATATCCTATTGATATCTCAGGGGCATCGTGCCACACCTAGTCCGTGTAATCGGAAGCTCGCTATCGGACCGCATTGGCCCAGAACGAAGGTTACGGCGTCAACGGTCGTTCCTCGACGGGCGCGGTCGCGCACAAAAGGCCACGCGAGGAAGCTTTGTCGTCGCATGAAGCGCTCATTAATAAGTACCCGCTATCGCAGTGAATAAATGCCCGGCGCGACACGAAAATGCATACAAGACGCGCCGAAACGACGCTCGTGACAAACGATTCGCCGGTGACGTCGAAAGACCGATGGCGTCGCTCCGATTTTGTTCACCACAGCGACGTTCGACGCGAGCGTGGCGACAGCGGGGATGCGCTGGCCTTGATTCGAACACTTGTCGAGCATTGCGTCACTCGTGCCGGCGCCGGGCTGGCCGGTTTCGCGAATCGGAGAGCGCGCCTGACTGACGGCGAGCGTAGACGGGTTCGCCGGAACACACACACACACAAACACATACGCACATTGCAGAAATTGGAGCACTCTGCGCAGTGTGAACACAAGCGCTTTATTGACACTGGACTCGCGTTCACGGACCGTTCGTTCATCTACGCTGGCATCGCCCACAAACGTGAAAGGGATTCAGCGTCAGTGGTCGGTTTTCAGAAAGTTTAATACGCATTAAATCCTGTGAGTAGCAACGATGTGCCGGTAATATGGAACGTGTTGCATTAACGTCCCCCCCCCCCCCTTTTCCCACCCCCCCCCCAAAAAAAAAAAAAAAAACAAACAAACAAACAAACATAAATAGTATGTTAGCTTCGATCCTTATGTTTTTTTTTGTTTTTTTTTTGGTCTGCGCAACGCCGCGAAGTGCACTGATTGATATGGTAACATAAACGAAAGTGCGATTCGCGCTCGCCTGCACAAAAAGCATTGATTGATCTTCACTTTCGATGTCGTCGGGAAAAACAAACGGTAACACAAAAGTTTATTGTTAGCACTGAAAAAAAAAAAAATCTTGGAAAAAGACAAAAAAAAAAAAAGTCAAAAGAAGGCACAATGATAACGGTGAATGCGAAATCACGATTAGACGCATCCAATGGCAGAGCGACTAAGTCCACGTTTGGAAGCTGGGCAGAGAGAAATCTCGGCAAATATATAATCCCGCGTAGGTCGACTGCATAAACAAAAGCGCGACGCCGTTCTTTTTTTTTTTTTTCTCTCTCTCTTTTTTTTTTTGTGTTTAAACACGCGCCATTTGCGGCCGCCATAAACCCATTTCGGCTATAAATGGCGGCCATATACAGAGCGTCCTCGGAACGAAATTTGAGAGCCATATATCTCGCTGGCCAAGTCATTATTATAGTTACAACACGTGCAACGCTACCGCCCCAGCTGCAAAAGCGCAGAGTTCAATGTCGTGTCAATGGTATACACTCCCGAAAAAGTGGACGGTGAATATGTTTCAGTACGTCCTTACGAGGTAGCGAAGCCCAAGGGGAAACTTGTACGGGCCATCCGAATTGCAGCCGCAACAAAATTCAAAGATTGTCTTCTTTTTTTTTTTTTTTTTTTTTTTTTTTTAACGCTAACTTGCGAAATGTCGATTTGTGTATGACACGTCGTTAAACGATCGTACCTCGTTTACGGGCTAGAAAGACATGTTAGAGTTTTCCAGTTTATTTGCAATAAACATCAAAAGCGGCCCTTTCATCCAGGATCCAAAGGCATTTTACTGGGACATATACTATTCTGAATTTGAAACAGGTACCAAGGAAACGCGGTTCACATCAGCCCTTTTCCAGCAGAAAAACATTAAAAAATTTTTTTTCAAAAAGCAAGCTTTGGCCAATGTTTAGCAAAAGATGCGAATGAGCGACACGAATGTAGACAGCGGTGATCGCTTGCACACAGTTCCGCCATGCAGGCGCACACACTTTACTCACATGAGTTCGATCCCATGCACGAAGCGCCATGAATACTGATAAAAAAAGATGATACGGCGTCAAGACAAGACGAAGTATGCACCCGAGAACGGCTTCAACTTTTAAACTTGATAACCACGATCTCTTGCATGCCCTAGTTTAAGTGAGTCTAATCGAGAGAACTAGAAATAAGCGGTTCACATTTAGCGCCGACAAAACTCTCGGTTCTTGTTAGAGATCGCTGCAAAACATGTTTTGAATATCGTAGGATAGCTTGAGCTCGCATATGTTTAATAATTACGAAGCGCTGAATCTTCATCATTATCTTTTTTTTTTTTTTTTCGTATTTTACTTTGAGTGCAGGTAAACTTGACAGGTTTATTTCACGGGATATGGAGCGTTTGAATGCTCGACTACCAAGTTTAGTGTCGCGGGAATTTTCTTTCTTTAAGATGCCACGCAATTAACCTGGTTTCTCGACTGGGCACCTTGCGTAACGAATTTCTTTAGGCAAGCAACGCACGGAACCCGACCTTCGAGCCAATACAATCACTCACCCTCGATGAAAGACTAATTAGAACGGAGATTGAAAAAAAATCCGCCGCATTTTATGTTACAGTAGCATACGAATGATCCACGGAAAGTGAAGCGAGAGCTTCGAAGCTCGTTTCTTTTACTCGTGTTTATTTGATGGGGATGATGAAATTGGTCTCGTATAGAGATTGACATACTTCAAAACAAATGTGGAAACCTGAGGGGAAGTATGGCAATTACTTTCGCCGTTCCTACGCTCCCGGAGCATTTCTGCAGTGAAAGGTCCTCCCTATAGCACATGGGCAGACAATGTGAAGTCTACTAAAGTTATTTAATTTAATTTCGTTAATATTTTAATATTTTACACTGAAGCGATACCTTGTCAATAATTCGGGTTTATTAAATTTCCGCCACTAAGTGGTTACCTCACAACATGCATGTGCTGTGCCTTGTTGAAATTTGTCTTATAAAAAAAGTAAATGATCTTTTTTGTAAGCATTGGGTCTTCTTAATGTCGAACCATTAATACATTTTGTATCGTTTCAGTGGTACATAGCGATATGAAACTTCCGTAATAAAGTTTTACAACTGCTTTTGCTTCGCTAGCAGGCGACACAATGGCTTCGCGGGTCCAGATGTCCTTTCTGATGGAGCACGCGACTGCATTGAATTTAGTTGTTAACGAGCGATAAAACTTATATTCTCGGGGACAGCTTTCTGTGGGATTTCGGAAGCGAAAAGTGACCGGGCACAGCTTTGATCGACGTTCGAGGTGCGCAACCTTGCCGAGGAGGCTTCGATAGCAATATCTGAGAAGGGCACAAACATTATGACGTGTCATCCCGTAATGATGATAAGAATTACGACAACGACGTGATGTGCACCAACGTCTAGGTACAGGCCAGTATGCGCTTCAAGAAGTTGTGACGGCACCGAATGCGGTTGCTTCAGTTCATCTTTCTTTGTGATCAAACGAACTGTCCGTAATACGACTAAATTTACCTGGCGATTTTACGCAGTTCTTTCGCTATTTGGGGTCTTGCTGAAAACGGAAGAATCAGCAGGGCTTTTTCTCACAGTGATGGGTGCAAGCAGGTACAAAACACACTCCCCATATTGCGAGCTTGCAAACAAAAATTCGGGTCTCGAACCTTCACTCTTAGAAATAGGGGGTGTAGAAGTCTACACCCATTGTCCCACATGTAACACCTCAAAACTACATTTGGACGTTCAGTCCACTGACGTCGAGCTGGTGATACCAACTTTTACGAGCGAGTTGATAGCTGTTGGACATAACGTACTATATAGCTAATCTGCGTATCAAAGACTAAAAAGAAAAACAAAAACACTGAGGCTTTGCAGTATAGGGCCAAAAAAAACAACCTCGATTGTCTTACTGTAGCCTTTACTGCGTACATTAGCTATTTTAATAAGTTGTATCGGTCGACTATCAAAGCACTCTTGAACGTTGGTAACGTCGGTTCGACGTCAGCGGACTGAACGACGAATTGTTGCTTTGGGGTGTTACATATGGAACAAAGGGTGTACCCCTGTTCCATAGAGCGTTGATTGCGACTCACGTCAATCCGCAAAATCGAAAGGAGAGCCTGACGCTGATTTGGTATCATGTACTAAACAAAAGCTTCTCTCGCCGATGCAGTAACATATTTTTACCAGACGATGTCCATACATGTGATCGTTTTCTCCAGAAAGTATCCCGTATCCAACGCGAATGCAATGCGCTTTTATAAACCTGATGAGTTTTCTTCGACTTTCCATGATCCCACAAAATGAAATATAAAATTCGTATCATTATGCGAATAATTCAAACTGCTGAAAACGACGTACTTCTGTCATTCCGCCTGCGTTCGTCGTTGGCTGCAGGCATCTTGAGACGCATCGAGGACCAAAAGTTGCCGTCGCCAATATTAAAAGAAAAAAAAAAAAAAAAAAAAAAAAAAAAAAAAAAACAGCCGATTCCCGGTAAACTTTTGTAGTGGTAAGTTTGAGATCGAGGCTTCCTACATCTACTCTTTACGTTTAAATCCCAAATCCGATATTTGAACGATCATCCTTTCGTAGCGAAACCCAATCCCGTGTGTTCGTCCATAGCAACGCCCCTAGCAACGGTTTGTTTGGAGCAGTGACGTCACACTTTCGGGGTCAATCTCGAGCCACCGGGACCACCAATAGCGGCTTCTATGTTCCTCCGCTCCGAGGCAGTCGAATGCGTGGGAAGATGGCGGATCTTTTTCCTCCGATATAAACTTCATGGTATCTATATACAGTCGCGTCGGCGTATTGTTCGGAGACGAATTGTTTGCTTCAAAACGGCCCACTAAATCACCCTAAGTAATTACGTATATAACCATGTACGCGCTAGCTGTTATGCGCAGTTTTGCGATCGTTGTGCTTGTTAATTAGAAATTTGCGTGTGTCCGTGGCCATAAATACGATTATGTTTTCTGCTCAATTATGTTTATATGCTTCATAACGTTCTTTGGCACGAAGTGGAGGTAGAGTATAGAGGAACATTCGACTATGTTTATAAAAGTGTTGTTCTTAATAAATGCAGTAAATTATTCGTTTACAGTCTAGCGCACTTCACACTACCGAAAAAATGCCATGTTGTGATAAGCAAATTATACAGACCACAGAGATACACTAAATTACCGTGCAAGTATGGTAATTCGCATAATGACAGTTATGGCAATTACGGAGAGTTCAAGACACATCAACAAAAATAGAATAAAAAAGTACGCCACCACGACATGGCTTTTATGCTTGGGATCACATTAAAAATAATTGCCACACACGAGGTTTATGTCCCAGACGGTAGGCAATGCGGTGGGATTATACGAACAACGCTAGATTAAATGAAATTTAGTCAGAAATAAGTCTAGGTAAATTAAAAATTCAAATTAAAGTTTGACGTGACAGTCATACCTATGCTCCAAGCACGTCCCACGATGAGCGACAGGAACATCAACGTACGTCTCCTTAAAATGCTAAGAATCAACTAAAGCGCGATCTCGGCACTAGACAACAATATCAAACAGTATGACAGGTTACCTTAGAAACGAGCTATATATGTCACCTGAGTTTACGGTTGAGTAAGCGTTGGGTTTTGTTAGCAGAGCTTGGACACCAATTGTCCTTTAAAACTTCCGGGTCATTTTCCAACTACTAATTCCAAATTCAAACGCCAAAAAATTGTATATACCTATATTATACGAATACACTGAGATAGATTACCAATATAATGAAAACGCAGCAATTCAAACTTGTGCATGACGTTGTTCGTTAGTCGCTGACGCAATTCATACCAATCGTAAAAAAAAAAAACAAAAAAAAAAACGTTTGAGATTTTTTTGTTGGATCGACGAGACGACGATTACTTTCGGATGCTCATGTAGGCTGATGGGTGCAGTGAAAGCGTACGAATTTCGACATGGCGAATAAGCCGAAGAAACGAAGAAAAGAACGTCTTCGGAACAAAAGCAACAATTGGGGCTTAAGCGGTGATCGTTTCGCCGCAATACTTCAGTGCGTGCGGTAACGCGGACCTTACAGAAAAAATCGTTTTATCCGGGCGTATTTTTTTTTTTTTTTTTAGCTTATTGCTTATGCAGCGGCTAGATAGCAGCTCAAAAAGAACTGAGGCAATCCCAGTCGCGCGAGGTTCAATCGTCGCAACTGTACGTACTTAAATAAATAGAAGTTCAAACTTAATCCCGCGTTTTGGGATAATAAAGCTTTGCTGTTTGCTTTTTCTTTCTTTCTTTTTATTTTTTCATTTTGTTAAAATTCTAGCAAAACATGTCGTATCGAATTTCGCGCGAAAGTGACTGAAAAACTTTAAAAAAAAAAGGAACGTGAAATTCACTCGAAATTTACGCCCCGTAGAGGACAGATGGCAACATTCGAGCGCAAGATTTGAGCGATCACAATCCGTTTACCGCGAAGCCGGCCGGAGTTTCAGTTCGACTGTAGTCGGGTCGTAGACCTACCAAATCATACACTCGGATGAAAATGTTCCTAGTCGTGCTCTTCTGTCTACAACTGTCTGTGAACGTTTGGAAATATCGACAGACCGGGCTACGTACTTTGTACAACCCCCCTCCCCACACACACACACACAAAGGCACGCAGTATGGGCTCCTAAATTTGCAAGAAAATCGATAGCACTTCTGACTAAAACAGGCAGCTTCCAAAGCTTCCATCGGTCGAAGGATCGGCGACCTAATTTAAGTCCACGACACTCGTTTACATTTTCATCGGTAAAACAAAACAAAAAAATAGGAACGTAAGCGACGATACTCGCGTTCTGTTTTCTATAATTGCGAATAGTTGAAATATTTGCACCAAACACGTGTTTCGCTATGCAGTCAATGACAAGGTGAAAATGGCAGGGCATCTCTTTCAAACGCCCGACCCCCAGCACGTTTTATACTAAAACAACTGAAGAAGGATTAAAACAAAATGTTTCTTGTTAAGGAGGTGGGAAAAGGTTTTAAAAGAACCAAATTTGGGGGTTTTACGTGCCAAACTAACGACGGGCGCCTGGCACGCCCCAGCGAAGGACTGAGGATTTAATTTGGACCACCTGGAGATATCTTTTGACGTGCAACCGAAAGCTCGGTTACACGGCGCCTCCTCCGCAATAAGCCTCCGTCAGGTTTCGGGCACCTCGGCCGGGATTCAAACCGCCCACCTGTGGACCCGTAGGCCGGCGCTTGAAATTAAAAAAGTGAAATTTTTGAATACTTATGCGGTCGCAATGAAGGAATTGTAACACATCCCGCTGCTTTGTCGAGAGAAAAACATTACACACTGTTGCTCGGGCCAAAATGGACAGATAGCGGTGCTTCCATTTCGAAGCACGCCTGCCCCAGATCGGCAGCAACTTCCGACCAGTACACCCTGCTGTTACGGAACGAGCCTAGTGGCGTGCCCAGGTACCTGCCTGGCACACAGGCCCAACTGATGCCCTCAATAGTCGAGGGTGTCGTGGCCCAGAGGCCGTGCCAGAAACCGCAGCATTTGTCCCAGTTGACAGCTGCACCCGTCGCATCAGAAAAGTCTCTGGCCAATTCCACTGCCTTAGCAACGCATTTCTTATCGCGGCAAAAAAATCGCTACATCATCCGCGTACACCAGCATCTTAACCTCCACATTTCCAAATATATACCCGCACAACGCATTACACTTGTTCACGCGCAAACAAAAGGGTTCTAGATAGAGAGCGAATAATAAAGGTGAGAGGAGTGGGCAACCTTGCCTTACGGATGAGCGGACGGAAATGTTACGTGACAATGTTTTGTTTACAATTGGCTTAGTGTGGCAGTTGGCGTAAGCCATTTTGAAACGGTCTAGTATGATCTGCCCTAAGTTGACCCAGGACAAGATTTGTAGTAATATATCTTGCCGCACCAGATCAAAAGCTTTTTCTATGTTTAGTTGTATCCACACAACACTCAAGTACGCTCCTTGCAGGCACGTAGCCAGGATTTTGTTTCGAGGGGGGGGGGGGGGGGGGGGGGCATGACGAAATGCTGTATGAGGGGGAAGGGGGAGAGGAGGCTCCAGCAAAACGGAAGATTTCTGGGGGGTGTGGGGGGGCCGGCCCCATGCCCCCCCTGGCAACGTGCCTGGCTCCTTGCCACATACATGTTAGTCTGAGTCGACCTTCCTTGAATGCCGCACGTCTGGTGGGGTCCAACTAATTCACTAATAACAAACTGAAGCCTCTGTGTTAGTATTTTAGCAAAAATTTTGTAACAACGATACACAAAGTTATCGGACGGTAACCGTTCACCAGTCGCAATCGGAGCCACCGAGGCGGCTTAAGAGAGGGTTTAAATGTGGATTAGTTCGGATCAAAACAGACATGCTACGACAAAAAAAAAAATGTTTTGTAAATCTAAACATTTGCGGTACACCGCAAGAGCCCGTCCTCGTTTCAGAGAGAAGAATGACGGTGTCCCAACCTGTGTCCTATCTGGTATCTCGGAGGATTAGGAGTGCATCTCTCGAGAAACTAATGGCCCGGCTGTGAGCTAACCCGGGCTCCTCAAAGTGCACTACGTACGCTGGCAGATACTTGCGTGATTTATTTAACCATCTGGTTTACGTCGTTGTGTGTGCTTGTGTTTGTGTGTGTGTTTTTTGGGGTTTTTTTAGGGGGGGGGGGGGGTTGTTCTTTTGTTTTCCGAGACGCTTATCGGAGCCATTCTGTGCGCAGCCACTCTTAAGCCGACTCCAAGACTAAAAGAGAAGCGGTACTGCCTCTAGCGTTCCCAGTTTGGCTGCTTGGTTGCCGTTGTCCGGCGAATGGGGCCTCGATGTCGTAACTGAAAGCTCATGTTAAAAACATGGCACGTGGAGGAAGGTTTGTGTTCGTGGATCGACCGGCGCGTGACGGGCTCAGACCGCGGTCGCGACTGCCGCTATGCAACGCGCCAGGATGCGGCGTCTAAATTCGGACCACGCGACACAGAGATACTACGGGATAAGGGCACGCAAAACCTGCTGGTAGACACGAGGCTTAAAAAACAAAAATAGAAGTAATAACGCAAAAGCGTCACATAAGTATACACATTTGATCGACACGGCGAACGGACGAAATGAAGCACGTAGATATCTACGAGGCGCGCCCAGAAAGTAAGTGTCGTTTTGAGATAAGAAGCAACACTGTTTGTGGAATACTTTATTTTCAATTGATAACGCGTACCTTCATCTAGGATTCCACGTAATCCCATTTGACGGCAAGGCCTTCGTTATAACGTGGAACACGTTTTTGTTTATCCTCCTAATAGAAGTCTGCAGCCGGAGTCTCGAGCCAATATCTTTGGCCCCCCACCACGAAGGCAATCTGTGCTACTGGAGTTCTTTCGAACGATTCCGCGAAGAAATGATTTCGAAACTTCAGGGACATGTGTTGCGAGATCAGAAGTTGTAAAACTCCAGTGTTTCCGAGTTTTCTTTTTTTTTTTTTTTTATCGACTTTCTTTACCAATTCTTTCGTGAAAAGAGAAAGCCTACTGATCTACATTGCGTCACGAACGTTCTGTCTCCCTTCATGACACATTCGAACCCCATTCCCCACCATTCGTTCGCTCACCACCTTTAATCTAAAAAAAAAAAATGCAAATACATTGATAATCGTTCATGGTTTACGTAATCTAATATTAGTGCCATTAAAAGAATCTTACGATTAATGACAGAACGGACTTCGGTGTTGGCGGGACGTTCTCTTGGCTCGAACAGGACTCACGTAAAATACAAACAGAAAAAAAAAAGAAGAAAAGTTAGAGTTTCAGGCGTGCAAGTTCGTCCGCTCCTTGAGCACCTCGCGCGTCTGTTTACCCCCTAAATGGGCTTCCCTGCGCGTCCGCTGTGTTGCCTTTTGGTCGGCGTGCTCCTTCTTGTGTTCCGATGCTCCAAAGACACATTTTGGAACACTTGCTGGCCGTATAGCGCGTCAGCGTGTGGGCAATACATAAGGGAGCACAACTGCGCATGCCGCAGAATTCAATACTTTTGTGGGACGCATGTTCGAAGGAAATTTACTTTCTGGATGTATACCTCGTACAACGCGGATTTCTATCACTTTTTTATATGATATACTAGGGTCCGGCAGGTAGGGAGTGCACGAGTCAAGATTTCCCTAGGACGAGTCTTTACTCTTTTTGGCGGCGAACGGTTCGTGGTTTGGTGGAAGCACAGTCCACTCCAATTGGTCCTCTTCAAGCTGACACTTCTGCAAATGAGTCTAGGAACTGTCTTAAGGACTGTCGAATTCGGGATACACATTAAGTGGCGGACACGCAAGCACCCGACGTAAGAGACGAAGTATGCAGCATTCGGCAAACTTGCTCGTACAACCTTTCAGCCACAGAAGTGCCCGACGTAATAATTAGAATAAGGCTTCTCCGCTGTACGCTCCTTTGAAGCCTCTGCTTAGGATTAACGGTGCAGCATTATTAAGTCGCCTGGGATCTGTGGCGCCCTCAAGCAACGAAATGAAGGATACTGGTTTGCAACGGAGAGTACACGGCTAGGAACGCTTCAAAGGGAATTGTCCCAGAATGTTCGACCCTAATTAGAAGGACGAAATTTCGAAAGCAGCCATACCAGAAAGTGCCCTCTCCTATCCTACTCAGCAGTTCGGTGTCGCTGTCGGCGTGTGTTTCGTCACCGGCCCCAGCCGCACTCGACGGCGTTTTCGTTCCGATTGTAAGATGTCAGAAGCCTAGGCTAGGGGGACCGCTGTTAGCCAGCATCCGGTTCCGGCCATTGCTCTAAAAAGCTAAACAAAACAAGGTACGGATGTCAGCTATATTTATGGCAAAAGCAAAGCTATACAATGCGGCTAATCGGCTAAAAACTAATCACGCTGATGTAGTAGCATACGCGCACGTATCGAACAAAGGTGGGTTCAGTTCGACAGCGAGAAGATGTCACTTAAAGGAGCGATGCAACAATTTTCGCACTTTGCGCAAATACCGCTTGAAACGGATCGCTAACGTTAATGACCTATGAAACACGCGTTCGTTTTTCACCCCACGCCATAGAAGTCCAAGAAAAAAATTAAAGAAAAACGAGCAGCGTTCACCCCCTCAACTCGCAGCCAGAACAAGCGGCCACGTGATCTGGAGCCGATTATATGCCGCCAGTGTTGATCATAGCCACGCGCTGGGGTTGGCAAAGCGCAGGACACGCGCTGTGTTCCAGACATTGTTATGGCTCGGCTGTTGTCGTCGTTGCAGCGATTGGACGCGGGTCACTACCCGAATGCCTTCTCCAGCTAGCAATTATCACGAGCCCAAGTCGAGTGCCCACGCAATGCTCGGGTCCAATCTATGAACCGCATTCAAATATGCGTCACTTGGGTGACGCGTCACTTGGGTGTACTGCGATCCCTACGTTACGTCATCAAATTTTGCAAAGGAGAGATTGAATGAAAATTACACCGAAACAAATGAGTTTCTTGGCCAGCGGAGTTGCGTGCGAGTATCCTTGACTCCCACTAGTGCCAGTAAGCTCGTGTCAAGTGAAAAACATTCCAACCGAATATCGTTGCACAGCTCCTTTAAAGGAGGGAACGAAAAGAGCGCATCAAGCCCTGCCCACAATGAAGCTTAGAAGAATGACGTAGTCTTTTAGGTCGCGTCGTCATTTGTGTCGTCAGCGCGGCCAAGGACAGGCTGCCGAGATACTGGCGACGTGATTAAAACGACGACGTCACTCTCCCAAGCGTCAATGTGGGCAGGGTTTGCGACGCTCTTTTTGAGCGCAATTTTTAAGTTGGGCGAAAAAAACAAAAACGCGGAAATTAATCGACTGACATCTCAAAAGACCTCTACCTTTCCCGCAAATTCTTTAAATTGGCCTCGACTCTAATAGTAATCGTCTTCGATACTGAAATTCCAACGTGACCTCTAAAAGAAATAATTAAAAAGTTTACTAAGATATTTTAGTTAATTAGCCAACTTACCATAATGATCATGCCCTCATCTAATATCCGCCAAGCTTAATAAAAAAACAAAAAAAAAACATGGTAAAGACAAAATTTGGCTAACCCACACCCCCTGTTAAAAAAAAAAAAAAATCGGTTTGAATTGAATATTGAGCACCTCGAGATCGACGATAGGTGACGCTACTGTCGCGCAATCATCATCATCGTAGTATGAATAGAAGTATGGCCGCCCCATAAACTCTTCACGTTCACGTGCTACATGCTGTACGTTTTTTGCGTTTCTTTTGTCGCATGTAGTAGCGAGTTTTAGTAGACCGCTTTCGTGCGCCCGTTTTGCTCTACGGAGCGGCACAATCGCCAGTGCGCATGCGCGGCCGCTCAGAGTTTGAGTGTAGCCGGCTGCGCACGCGCAGTTGGGCAGGCTCGGATTGCAGCGGAAAATGAAAACGATCTACTAAAATCCTTTAATATCGCTGGGACAACACTTTAAGTGGAAAATAGTGCGGTACTGTTCGGTGCTTCAGCGAAGATGGAATCGTGTTACGAGTGTACGGCCGGAATTTAAACAATCGCTTGTGTGGATGCGTCGTCTGCTCTAGACACACGTTGGGAAAAACGGGTCCCCACGACGGACGCCTGTTTCCGGGTCGACTGCACTGTTTATGTTAAATACTGCTCGCTTCTTTTCACAAAGTGTTATCCTTTCATTAGCGTGGAAATGCAGCAAACCGAGGAATCCCAAACCGGATACTTAAATAATATTGCCACTGTGGTTTTTCGAATCGCCAGTTCTACGCATTTTATTTTTGCACGATTTTTTACCTTTTTCGGAAGTAAAAATGTTGTGCATTGAGAAAAGTGAGGGCGCATTATTATTAGTCCTCTATGAACGACAAAGTCACTGCCGCATAAGCCGATGTTTCCTTGTACTGCGTCATGGTGCGAGTCTGTTTTTTCGACGTCGCAACAATTCGACTGCGTTGCGATGAGGAACGAGTGTGTCGTCTAGAACGATCGGCAAACCGTTTGTCGGCGAGAACACCGAGGAAAGTGAAAGCGAGCAACGCAGCAGCGGGCGTGCAGTTAGATGCTCTTCTCGGTAGTGTGGGTGCACCCGATTCGATGTTTGTGGGGAAGGCCACGGATACCAAGAGGCGAATATTCCGAATAATGTAGCTAAATCATATTTTCAAACGTAGTACACTATTTGGGACGCAAACAAACAACCCGCATCATGATAAAGGCGACATCGGCCGCAGCGGCACTCTTTTACTGATGAAGGTTAGCGACTCTCACGAAACTTTTCGGTAACCCTCCGCCCTAGCCTCACACATGTCAGAACTGGACAATTCATAGATTAGCCTTGAGATTATTCGAGTAATGCTTTAATCGTGATCAAATGTTTTAGCGGTTTAATCGGAGTCCTGTGCGTGTTGGAGAAAGTCGCGCCAAAAGAAAGTGAAAAATGACTGCGTTATTATTTCTGACGTCTTTATTTCTTTTAGTACCCAGGCTGCCACGGTAAACTGCTTCATCATTCTTGTAATTGTCATCGACAGTGGTTCTAATATTTAAATAATACCTTAAAAATGACTTCACTTTCAAAAAAGGCTTCCCGTGTTTATATATATACCTAGCTGTAGGCGTCACAACGTCAAGTTTCAAATAGGACTGCGATATGTCATTTATGACAAGGTAAAATTAGCAACAAAAATATGGTTTTATGGTATTTTTATAATATGCCGGGAGACCAATCAACGAACGGGTTAATTTACTAATTAGTCAATTAAAGAGTGACGATCAGTCAAGTTATTTTTTTAGTCAATCCCCAGCTCCAATCAACATTCATTATTTTATGAAAGCCATGGGTTGTGAGAAATAACAAGCATGTGTAGGACCCACGTATTTCTTTCTTTTTTTCTTCTTTTTACAGTAAGACTATGGAAGCATCCTACTTCATATGTTTCGCCTTGCAGAATTTCCACGCATGTGAAACGATACAATCCCAACCTTTAGCAAAAACAAACAACAAAAACAACCAGCATTTGATAAGAAGAGTGCAGCTCAGCCGGAAACAGGCGTTCTTCGTCGAGATCCATGCCTCTGAACGTGCGCCCGCAGCAGACAACGCCGCGGTATCCACAGTTGTGGATGTTTACAATTTCGGCCGCACGGTGGCGGCACGCTTTGATCTCGAGGCAAATATGAAACTGACTGAATAAAGCAAGGGAGAAAGCACGAACGTAATCGAAGTGGAAAAAGAGAGAGAACGGGCAAATAATTGCTTGCGCTGCGAGGCTCGTTAATGTTGTACTGCGGGCTATTCCCATAAGCAAGGCTAGACTCGGGCGTTCCAGCCCAGCGAGCAGGGCGCCCTCCACCGACGAAGACGACCGCCGCCCGGAAGCTTGTTTCCCCTCGTCCAAGGTGTACTCGCGGCGAAAGCAACTTTCAGAGGACTCTTCGATATGCGAGAGCGAACATGCGGGTATCTGACTGAACAAACCATGGAGTTTACTTCGCGCATAGCATCGCAATGTTGGGCCAAGAGACGGACAAGATATCCCGTTCAAGGAGCGTAACGAATACCCGCAATGCGCGCCGAGCTTTCTGAAACGATCCACACGCGTTGTTTGTCGGAAGACCTGCTAGAACGGTTCTTGCCGAGCCCTCTTCGGTCACTGCTTGTCTCGGTGTCCCACGTGTAGGACGCCGTGAACAGACGCACGTTCTACGTCTCGTCTTAGTGCGGACGCCTGCAACGACTGTGCGGCGGTAATGTCGGCTTGCGTCGGGGCTAACCCGCGTGACGCAGCAGTGTCTACCCCGTCAAGAAAAAAGAGACCGCGAAGAATGTCCCGGAGCGCATGAACCGTCTGCCAGCCGACTTCGCGCCACGAGGAAAGAAAGCGCGCTCGGGGTGAAAAAGCGCCAGTCCGAAATAACTGGCGCCCATTTGCCACCGTTTAGCGCCGCGACTTTCCGGGCCGCTGACAGGAAACGACAAAGTTATTTTTCGCTCCCGTTTTCATGTGTCTGCGCGCGTGGGTGTCTCTGTGTGTTCTCGCCCCGTCTCCCTCGAATTCGTCTCTACTCCTCGCGGTCGGCCGCTTTTATCCGGGGCTTCGGCCAAGCGAGCACTGCGCACCGAGACGTGCCAGTTGGATGCGGCAAACACGCGGAGAAGTTAATGACGCGTTGACGACCACGCCGAGGGACTCTGCGGCCGCTGATTAGCAATCAGCGCGGGGTTAACGGCCACTGGAAGTAGGGCGGCGATGGTCTCGTCAAGTGCTCATCGGCAGTCGGGCGGCCACGTCTGGTGTGTTCGTGCGGAAGCACGTATTTCTAATAAACGCATGATCTCAGAGTTGTCTGAGAGTACTATCCCACTGATATTTTAGCGTTGCTGCCAGTGGCGTCACAAGGGGAAGGGGGGGGGGGGGGGGGGGGCGGACCGCCCCGTGTGCATCCCTCAGGGGGGGTGGTCGCGGCGGGCTACGAGGGCGGGGAGGGGGGGGGGGGTTGCGGCGGCCCACGCAAGAAGGGGGGTGGGGGGGGGGGGGGGGGTCGCAGCGAGCCACGAGAGTGGGGGGGAGGGGGGTCGCGGCGGGATACTGCCCCGGGTGCCGCCGACCCTACTGACGCCACTGGTTGCTGCCCCTTGAAGGAAACATCTAGAAACAGCTAAAAAAAAAAAATCAGCAGAGAAAAAAAAATTCTTTCCGATCCCTCACACACCGAACTTTTGTGACAGAAGGGCCGACTTTTTTGGCGAATATTACGACGAAAAGCCGTTCGCCTCACGAGGGCTCATCGCAGTGGGAATATTCGTCAGTCAGAAATCTTGTCTAAGCCAGATCCCCGATTCAGAGCTTGTACACGGGATGCAAGAGAGTAACACTCTCGGGCAGTTTTCGGAAGGATAGCTCATTCTTTCAAGGAAACTTCTTGGGAAGCAACTCAAAAGCAGTGCAACAGTTTTAGAGACATATGCTCACGAGATAAAAGCGTCCACGCTGTTCTCCCATCTTATGTGCTGTTTCGGTTGTTTGGCTTGGTTTCTTTAGTGCGACCGTAAGACGTAACATGCCTTAGACCGCGGTCGTGAATCTTGTCTGCCAAGCTAGATTAATGCGGACTCCAGGTCTTTGATCGCAGAGCGCCAGTCTTGGTGGCGAACAAGCCACGCGTTCTGGTTCCTCCTCACCGCCGCCCTTCCTTTTTGTCGTCCCTTCGTGATGCGGCCTGAAGTTTTGACGGCTTCTCGCTCGTCTTCCGGAAAGTTCCACCGGCAAGTTTCCGGGATTCACTGAAAAGCTCGCGGGCCCAGTTGACAGGAGTCAGAAAGCCAAGTTTGAAAGTGCGTCGAGTAGACAGAACACAAAAATTACAAAACGAAAATAAGGAACTTGGTGGCGTCGCCGCAACGGATATACTATATGTATGCACTACATTGGGGCCGTTGCTATTTTAAATAAGCATTTTTTTTTTTTTTTGGGGGGGGGGGGGCGACCGTTTTTTAAGCTCTGAAAAAAAAAAAAAAAAAACACTAGGCGGGCGTGGACGAAAATAGTATAGGAGTAGCGAGCCTAGTGATAAAAAAACTACAACATGTTCATTAGTGTTACAGTAATATGCTTCGAAGGGTACCCTCCTTCCTACAAAAGCGAGTCCGAGTTCAAAACACCGAGCAACAAGTTTTTTGTTTGTTTTTTCGCCTCCTTTGCCACCAGACGCGGCGCCTGACACTGCGGTAGACACGCTCTGACAAATATTTGAGAATGGTCTTAAGCGGATGTTTTACCTTGAACACTTCGCACTGACCCATTTCAAAAGCAAGTACAACAAGCAGGGCAACGAAAAACACGACACTGCCTTTTAGTGGACTTTTCGTCGGGGGAAAGATATTTCTCTCTTTGTCGTGCGAATGGAACAAAGCTGTGGCAATTTTCGTGTGCTGCACTTTAAAAGATGATCTATTCTTTGTGTAAGTTTTTGGCGAGGGCGACTTGAACGACGCTTCTGGTTGCGGGCGCTATATAATTCAGGGGAGCCTTCGCTTGACTCTAGCCCGCCGAAGAATGCTAGACGTAATGTTCATGGTAAAGATTAAATGGTGTATGGTTTAATGGATTAAAATATAAAGTTCAGAGCTTAATAAGTCAAGTAAGCTATAAAAAAATCTGCGAGCTGAATGTTCTTAGATTATTTTTTTATGGTTTTGGGAACTGCATGATGTTCTGAAATTATAAAGTCCAGCGGTTATATGTGGTGAGGTAACCTATTGATTCTGGCTGTTTTCTTCACTGCCCCCCCCCCCCCCCCCCCCCCACACACACACACACATTTCTTCTTTCCTTTTTCTCCTGGGAACGTCCGGCGTTACCAATAGCCGGTTGATTGTGTGGAGTAAATTAAGATTAGGATTAAACTATCGTGACCACTCCCTGTGGGCAAGACATGCTTTACAGTTTCCCAGGCCCCCTACGGCAGGCATGGGGAGCTATGAACCCCTACAGGCCACCCTAGTAGAACTAGCTATTTATAACATTATAACATCAGATTGGCGAGCCCCTTAGGAGAGCGAAGGAGAGAAATGTAAAGAGGAAGCCGGATAGGATGTCGCTACTACCAACACCACCTAGAGCTAAATCCGGAGAGCTCTTACCGCTCATTCACACTGGAAGCGGATCCGCGTTCGCAAAGCGGTTGCGAACGCGGTTGTATAAAGATTCAGTGCAATTGCACGCGCACTCGATGACATCAGGTGCGCGTGCAATTGTACTGGATCTTTATACAACCGCGTTCGCAACCGCTTTGCGAACGCGGATCCGCTTCCAGTGTGAATGAGCGGTTAGGGAGCATCAGAGAACGGGCTGTTTGTAAATAGTATCTTCGTTTCATGCGAAAACTCGGTGACTAGACAAGTCAATAATACTAATAATAATAATCATAATAATAATAAAAACTATAACAATAATACTAAACTTTATTTTGTTTCCAAAAACACATACAAAAATATTACACTGATGTGATGGTGATGTGATCCGATTTGCCGTGTCTGCGTTAACTTCATCCACCTGGTTAATGCTTCGATTCGTTTTGTTCTGTCTGACGACTCTAAATATAATAATTCAAATGTAAAAAAAAAAACTTCAATTTCTTTTGGCGAAAAGTCTGCGCCTTAAAATCAAGCCCATTTTTCTCAATTAATCATTATAAAGATGCCTTAATCTTGCATACTATGTCTGCATGAGTAATTGTGTGTCCTAACAATTTTCCTGCCCAGTAAAATCTCGTTTCTAGCCCGATTCTTGCCCCAGCTTTGATTTTGACAGATCAGCATGCACGTGCCAATAAAAGCTCGTTTCTACGACGGTAAATCCACACGCGATTCCTTTTCGTCAGCGTTTTGCCGCTGCGCCCGATGCCAACTGAAGGTCCCCGTCTGCGATGTCACTAGAGCAGTGCTACGACTTTAAAAGGGCACTGATAGGGTATTTATGCTCGCCGAAGTTTTTATTCCAACCTTACCTATAACAGCCAATCTATACCTAGAACACAATTTTTGGTTCAAAATTGGTTTTCTTTCCGCCCGAAAACAACCGGTCGAGAATTGGCCAGTTTCAGTCGCACTCGCTGTCGTTTCCATGGTCACGTGGCGTTCAAACTATGTGTACCAAATATTTGCAAAGTTGTGGGTTATTTAAGACACACATTCAATATAAAAATTAAAAAAAAAACAATGTGAACCACACTTCTTGTGGCCTCCAAGAAGTTGCGAATACGTTGATGGGAGAAAAGAAAAAAGTTGCACAGGTCACAGGAAGTACATGTATACGTACTTCTCAACATGGCGACGTACCGCGTGCTGGACAACGCGATGGCGCCGCACGAGGGACCAACGTTACGACGTACATGGGTCCGCTACTTCGAAACTGTTGTCCGTGGTACCGGACAGTCGATATTCAAGCGCAGAACATCGAGCGAAAGGGATATAAATGCAAAACCATCGCACTACAAGCGGTTCACGCAAGTTCGTCGTCGTCGTCGTCGTCGTCGTCGTCTGCTTCAAAAACCGGCGAAGCGGAGCAAAAAAAAAAAAAATGCGGTTGGGTGTAGCAACGTAACTTCCGGCCATGAGCTTCCGTGCTCCTGTTTCGGTTTCGGTTTCAATAATATCCTAACACCATATTAAATCGCCTAGCAATTTGTTTTTTGTCATTTGGGGGGGGGGGGGGGGGTCAGTGTTTGTTTAAGCTCCAGGTGAACTACACCAATCTTCCTGACTGCGTGAAATAATGTGTGAAAGCGCCGGGGACGCGGACCTGCTGCTGACAGGCCGCCCTTCAGCAGCCGCCAGAAGAAAACGATCGTTCGGTTGTCGGTATAAACGACGTATGTGCTCTCGCATTGTTCCCCGGACACTTGCACACTGAAAGCTTCCATAAAACAACACGCATACTTCGGGCAGAAGAGATTGTGGGAAACTCGGCGAAAACAATCAACGTCGTCCGCTCCAGGTGTTGGCTGCGTTCGACCGGTTGCAACAAAAGAAGAAAAAAAAGAGCTTTTCGTGGACGTCTCGCGCCTGCCTCGCCCAGCGGGGGTTTCCGAGAAGTGGCGGGCGGCGGCAGCGACAGCGGCGACCGTGCCTAGGGTCCACCGCATCTCGCGAGCCCGTCGAGCGACGGCAACGCGACCCCCAGGAAGCGACTCGGACGGCGATAAGCCGCCTCCTCTGATCCGTTGCCATCCATCCACGCGAGGCCTTTATCGGGACTCATGAGTGCGCCAAACTTTTCCGCGCCGGCTCAAGGTCGGCGCGCATTTATAAACACGTTGGCCACCCAGATGGCTGCGGCGAGGACCCCCCCAGCACCGCTCGTGGAGTCTTGAACCGCTCCCGCCTCGCTGCCCACTCGCGCAGCAGAGCGACCGATGCGCCAGGAACGGACGCACCCATATCCAACTCATTTTGGTTTACTCCCATATTCTAAAGGGGCGATGGAGGCAGGAGAAAAAGCAGCAGAAGGGCAGCTTGACGAAGCCCTCGGCCGACAGGAAAAAAATATCAACTTATAAGGCAGAAAAAAACAATTAGTAATATACGGGGTGTTTCATGAAAGGTGGACAAATTCGATACTGCAAAAACTACGCATAGCATAAAAAAAAAAAGGCTTGCGTTGTTTTAGTACGAGGCCAGGGGCCTAAAGAAAATCAATAAAGTTCGGGATAATTAAGTTGTTAATTATTTTCGCGCAATTTTTTTTTAATTGAGCTTAAGGGAATACATATATATATATATATATATATATATATATATATATATATAAATCGTCCGTTGTTGCTGTTTTTCACTAAGGGTTTTTTTCTTCTCAGTTTTATACCCACGCCTTCGGCCTCCCGCCACCATGCCCGTTATATATATATATATATATATATATATATATATATATATATATTACACTTAGTTTAGAAATCGTTGGTAATGGATGATTGGGAATTTTAAGTGATGCCGCCGTACATTGTCGCAAGATTATACTTGAGCAATTTTTTTCGATACTCGGGGACAAGTTTCGGTGGCGATGCAGTCAAAGCTACCGGCGCCCCTCCGCTCGCGTTCTCACTTCTTAAGAGGTGTAGGTGTCAAGCGCACAAAGGTCCGTGAAGAAATCCGATGATGAAAAGCTAGGCTTCGGTTAAGGATGTCCATCAAAAGCTTGCTGCGGTACTTCAGAGACGTTTTACTGTAACCGTCCGATTAATGAACTCTTCGAAGTAAGTAAAAAAGGATTCGCGCCACTAATCCTTGATTTGCATCATGGAACCTCCGAAGGCGCGTCTGGCCTCGACGGGAGATTATGCGAATGTGACTTGACGGCGCTCACTCAGGCGCTCGGACAATCCTTTTTTTTTTTCTTTTTTTAATGCCACGCGTGAAAGTTTTGTTCCCGGCGAATTTTATTGTCTCGATCAATGTTCCTTTTTCAGTGCTTTCCGACGCTGCATTAAAAATTGTGCCCGGAACTCCCTGCCATAAAGGACATCTCGCCCGTCCTGAAGCACAGATCGACCAGACCGTGGCAAAGCCCGTAAGCAAGCCCGTCGTCGCCGGGGCGGACAGAGTCGAGCGCGGCTCGCACGAAGAAACAGACGCCGTGGGAAGCAGCACCGCGACGGGAAACGGAAAAGATTGGCTTTCGTCCGCCTCTCGGGCCGACCACTACCATCGCATCGACACCTGCTTGCTCAGGCTTTGGTCTGTTTGTCCTCGTCGGGAGGCCCGATCGCCACCCTAACTCGACATACTACATTCTCCTATCGATTTGACTGACATCCTTGGCATTGTGTTCGTGGGAATACAGCCCTTTTGACAAAATATCGCACGGGCAGCCGCTCGTTGTGCCTTGGGGGAACTAAACTGTTGCTTGAGCGTTTTTGCGAACTGCATCGCCAATAATAATGCACGCGTGCCGCCTACCTAGAAGCTGACGTGTTGCGGTCCTGCTCCGACGGCGCAACTGCACACGTAACATTTGCCAGCACCGTAAGAGCCACGAGTTCGTGCCCTCAAGCAGATATGTCAACGTCATGGCTCATACCGGTGGAACTGCAGAAAACGGTATATTGTAGCCAGTAAAACGTTTTTTCTGTAAATATTTTTTTCCACGAGTAAGCACAGCACCGCTGACAACGGCGGGTAAGGTTAAAAATACACGAAAAAAAACCTCGTCGTCCTTAACTGCAGACACAACAGTCCAATAACAAATCGTGCATTTTGTGGTTATTGAATTCGGCCCTTCAAAGCCAATATTTATTGCATCAGGTAATTCTTTTTTTTTTTTGTCGTCGGTACGTGCGGATGTGTTTGTCTGGAAAACTCGTGCACCCCAGTCCGGTCACGCGTAGGGTCGTCAATGATCGCTTCGTGAGAATAAGTGCACTAACATATGCAGCTTCACGCGGACTTCTAGAGCTTCGTGAATTCTTTTATGGATTCATGCAGCGGCCAACAACTGCTTTGTATTCGTTTTCGTTGTACATATCAAAAGATTTGGTGTTGTAATGATCCTTGGACACCACCTTTTCTTTTTTGAGGCTTGTAAATAGAAGGAACAGCGAGTGAAAAAAAAATCGCTAACATAACAAAATACAACAAAATCAGACAGGGGGACTGGATTCAACGCTGCGGAAAACGCGAGCACAACCAGGAGACATTTGAAGTGACTCCGTTGCAAGGGCGCACAAGCAGCTCCGCCATTACACCTTTTTCGAGAACGACGCAATTTGCCTGGTTGCCGAAATGAGGCTGGAACCCCCCAATCTTTTTGCTAAGAGTGAGCAGCATACTACATTTTACGCGAATGTATGAACGCGCTGTAAAGTCTTGGCGAGATCTGGCAAACTGACGAAACCCGTGTTGCGGTGCTCTGAAGTGGTACGGTTTGGTACTGGGGCATTGCGGCACCCTGACGACCTTACCTCCGCAGCCTTATAAACTGCCGTCCACAAGAGAAGGTCGGTTCTATCCTCCTTTCTGCGTGCAGCACGTGTAATCACAAGCACGACATGTAAGAAATAAGGTAGAAGAACTATTTAACGATGGTCGTATCGATCTTCAAGATTGGTACAGCAGAATAAAAAAGTTCAGTTTATTTTTTTTTATTATTTATTCAATAATTACGTTTTACAGCACGCAATATCGGAGAACATGTTTTGTGATCGCAAGCAAAAATACAAATTACAGTGAACACCAGTACCAGAGTTGGGTGATTTTAACAGGTCCATGCACATGGTCTACCTCTGTAAATTGTTTTGCAATAAATAATGACTCATCACAAGAGAAAGGTGATTTAGTATGCAAAAAAGAAAGAAAAGACTACTCTTGTGTGTGTGTCTTTTTTATGTATATCTGTGATTTTCTAGACATTGGGAAAAAGGAGGAAGTTTCTAAACTGTCTCGACCGAAACAGCTCCTAGGCTTCCTCTCTGAAAAATACTTCAGTTATACGTCGTATACCACATGAAATGATTCCAATATAAAGCAATATCTCTCATTTGAACTAAAATTCTGCCTTTTCATACAAAACAACTATTTTTAAAAGATCGGATGTTACATTAGCGACCGAGACCTCTATCAAATCACCAAAAGGACAACCACTCCATCTGGAAGCGAACCTCTGCGCGAAGCCAAAGCAGAAGGCGATCCGGAGGAATTCTCTAAACTGTCGCGACCAAAACAGCTCAGGCTTCGTCTCTGAAAACAAAATTTAAATTATACGTTGTAAAACACTTCAAATGATTCCCACATAAAGCAATCTCTCTCATTTCAACTAAAATGTTGCCTTTTCATACAAAAAAGAGAAGAAAAAAAAAACTCGGATATTACTATAGCAGCCAGAACCTCTATCAAATCACCAAAAGGACAGCCAACCCCTCTGGAAGCGAACCTCTTGCGCGAAGCTAAAGCAGAAGGCGATTCGAAGGTACACATGGCCGTGTCTCCGAGCCGGAGTCAAACCGGACGGTCGTTTCTGTTTTCCTCGGCCCGCCTCTGCAGGCACGGCCGTGTCGCCCGTGGTTGTCTCTCGGGCAGGAAGTGGTCGCCAGATAGCAGGACCCCTTCGCGAATCTCCAGTAAGCCGAGAAGACCCGGGCCCCGATAGGCTTCTTTGTGGCGTCGCCGCCGGCGGATCGACGGTCTTGGCCGACCGTGCGTTGCCCCCGCATTATAAAAGCGGAGCTATACTCAACCCCCGTCGCCAGGCGCCGCGAGCTGGGTCAGGACCCCCCGCCCGAAGGGCCCCTTGAAGTCGGGCTCGGACCCGATGCCGGGTGCCCCGACAAGGGATCGCCCCCATAGGGAGGCTTCCCCGAGTGAAGCGGTGGATCGCGTTCCGTCGACTGCTGGCACGAACAGCGGGACAAGATACGTAGCGTAAGAAATGGAAGCTCGCCTGGAAAGAGCGAAGATAAATCAAAAGCCACGTTTCGAGATGACCATTTCGTCAGGCCACGAGCTACGCGTGGAAAGCTTTTCATTTGTGGTGTCAAACAAGTTCTCTGCCTCTCCTACCGAGTTGTCGTTTGCGCTTCGAGGGCTTTTGCTTTTTTCTTCTTACGCGCGCATGAGTTTTTAACACAAACCTCCGATTCCGCAGGCTGTTCAACTCGTCTTAGCAGCGCTGTCGGAACTACGGTCCTCCACGTCGTATTTCCCGACGCCATACTAGAGGAGCTGTCTATTCGTCTGTGTTACATAACCGTATAATCAATTTATCTGGCAGGCACGCGGTTTGCTAAACACCGCACAATTTGGTTTCAGAAAAAAACAAAGAATCTATGAACGAGCTGAACTAAGGAAAAGGTAGAGATAGAAAGAAAGACACCCGATCGCTGGACTACCAACTGTTTTTATATATAAACCTCCTCTTCATCCTCTTCCTCTCCTTCTGCATAATTCACTTCGTTCCCCCCTTTTCCCCTTTGTTTTACGTTTTATTTTACAAGATGTTGACCCCCTCGGAGAAATAGTTTTTCGGTGCGCAACAAGGTGATTGAAGGTGCACTAACACACCCATCTCCTTTTTCTTCTATGGCAGCAGCTTCTAACATCTCCCGCGCGAGCTGGCTTTTGTGGCGTGCTACGATGTTAACTTGCGCGAGCTTCGCCGTGCACTCGCATGCTCGGCAATGCGCAGATAGGTGCCCCGGCGCTGTCAGGTTCTTTAGGTTGGCTGCGTGCTCACGTGTACGCTCGTTGATGCAGCGTCCCGTTTGCCCAATGTAGCAGCGCCCACATGTCAGTGGTATGCTGTAAACAACCTCTTTTTCGCACGAGGCGAATTGTGTCTTGTGCCTGGTGTTACATTGACTGATCTGGTTGGTCGATGACTGGTTGATCTTCCGGCACATTGAATACGCTTTGTTGGGTGCCGAGCACACAACTTGCACGTCTTGTCGCCTGGCGATCTTTTTTAACTTGTGGGTAACCCCATGTATATATGGGACCACCACAAAAGGTTTCCGTGCATGTTTCTTTTTTGCTGTGGGGTCGTCTTTCTTCTTGATGGTGCGAATGATTTTTTCGCAAATGGAGGCCAATAAAGACTCTGGGTAACCGGCGTCCTGAAGTCTTGAAACTTGTGTATTGAAGCTTTGTTGTATTTGGTGGGGGCAAGTCTTTTTGAGGCTGGCCAGAAGGGCCGTGGCGACTATTCCTTGTTTGACGATTTTGGAATGCTGGGACTCGAAGGGAAGAAACCCTTTATTCGAGCGCGCCTGGTACCTCCAACAAACATGATATTTTTGAAACTCCAGCACCAGGTCAAGGAACCTAATAGTTTTTTTGATGGGAAGCTCATGGGTGAAAGTGAGGCCCATGCAGCTGTTTTGGAAGTATGTCATTATGGAGTCGAGGCTTCCATTTTCTTCTTCAATTGCAGTGGAGCATAAAATAAGAAAGTCATCCACATAGCGAAAAATGACTGATATTCGTGGATCTTTTATGACTTTTTGGATAGTTGTTCCACAGGCAGCGAGAAAAATTTCGCATAAAAACGGAGCCACTTGGGATCCGATGCATACCCCACTCTTCTGCACATAGTGATGTTCTTGGTGGGCCACCACCGTTGCGGACAAGTAGAAGCCTAAAAGTTCCAAGAAGGTGCCCAGGCTCATCCCTGCTGCATTTTGAAACGTGGTAAGCCCTTGTTCCTCAATGGTGGTTTGAAGAACACGTAAAAGGTTATCGTGCGGAATTGAGTAGTACATATCCTGTACGTCAATCGAGAACCCAGAAACAATTAGGTTTCCTTGTTCATGAAGAAATGCGATCACGTGCTCTGAGTTAGGTATCCTGAAGGGGTCTTCTACTGGTATTTTGGAGAGTTGCTGGGCAAGAAACCTCGATACGCATGCTTGCCAAGTGTTTCTTTCGGATACAATAGCCCGAAATGGAACACCTTCTTTGTGAGTCTTGGCTGAGAAGAAGACAGATAGTTGGTCATTTTTTGCCCCTTTGATCCTGTTGCTGAGACTAGCTTGTTGGTGTTCGTCTAGCAACTTGAGAATGGCCTTCTTTGCTACTTTTGTCCTTTTCTCTGCTACTGGCATAAAATTCTTGATCATGGCCTGATGGGCTTTTTCTCCATATCTGTCGGACTCAAGAACGACAAATCCTCCCTCCTTATCGGAAATGCATAGCTTTAAATCCCGGCTTCTTAATTCTTGAATTGTAGACCCAAAGCTCACCTTTGGCTTAGCTTGGTGCTGAAGGCTGGAAAATACTTTGATTCCTTCATCAATAATTTGAGAGCTTCTTTCCTGTGGAGCTTTTGCGGCAATTTGCCGTATTATGGCTACCTTGTCTACAGCTTCAAGCTTGGGAGCTATGGCAAACTTTGGTCCTTGTTCCAGCACCTTCCGAGCTTGTTCTGAAATGTGCACATTCCCTATAAGCTGGAGCGGTGTCTTTTGCAGAACCGTCTTGCGTTGCCGGTGTAGTTCCAGATCATGACGCCAAATGGGGAGAAAGTTCTTCTTCCAGAGGATCTCCGTTGTGTTTTGCGTCATGATGAGATGATTGGAAAATTCGTTGCGGGTCGGAGACTTGACTCGCAGAAAGTCGGTGAGTAGTCGCACTTGGCGCCATTTTTCAGACCGAAGAATCTTGGACACCCGTTGTGCGTGCGCGTGTGATGGTTGTAGAGCCCCGAAAAAACACTTGACCTCTTCCAGGATGATCTTCTTTTGTAGCATACAAAAGAAGATCATCCTGGAAGAGGTAAAGTGTTTTGTGCGAAGTGCGAAAAAACACTTGACCTCTTCCAGGATGATCTTCTTTTGTAGCATACAAAAGAAGATCATCCTGGAAGAGGTAAAGTGTTTTTTCGGGGCTCTACAACCATCACACGCGCACGCACAACGGGTGTCCAAGATTCTTCGGTCTGAAAAATGGCGCCAAGTGCGACTACTCACCGACTTTCTGCGAGTCAAGTCTCCGACCCGCAACGAATTTTCCAATCATCTCATCATGACGCAAAACACAACGGAGATCCTCTGGAAGAAGAACTTTCTCCCCATTTGGCGTCATCATCTGGAACTACACCGGCAACGCAAGACGGTTCTGCAAAAGACACCGCTCCAGCTTATAGGGAATGTGCACATTTCAGAACAAGCTCGGAAGGTGCTGGAACAAGGAAAGTTTGCCATAGCTCCCAAGCTTGAAGCTGTAGACAAGGTAGCCATAATACGGCAAATTGCCGCAAAAGCTCCACAGGAAAGAAGCTCTCAAATTATTGATGAAGGAATCAAAGTATTTTCCAGCCTTCAGCACCAAGCTAAGCCAAAGGTGAGCTTTGGGTCTACAATTCAAGAATTAAGAAGCCGGGATTTAAAGCTATGCATTTCCGATAAGGAGGGAGGATTTGTCGTTCTTGAGTCCGACAGATATGGAGAAAAAGCCCATCAGGCCATGATCAAGAATTTTATGCCAGTAGCAGAGAAAAGGACAAAAGTAGCAAAGAAGGCCATTCTCAAGTTGCTAGACGAACACCAACAAGCTAGTCTCAGCAACAGGATCAAAGGGGCAAAAAATGACCAACTATCTGTCTTCTTCTCAGCCAAGACTCACAAAGAAGGTGTTCCATTTCGGGCTATTGTATCCGAAAGAAACACTTGGCAAGCATGCGTATCGAGGTTTCTTGCCCAGCAACTCTCCAAAATACCAGTAGAAGACCCCTTCAGGATACCTAACTCAGAGCACGTGATCGCATTTCTTCATGAACAAGGAAACCTAATTGTTTCTGGGTTCTCGATTGACGTACAGGATATGTACTACTCAATTCCGCACGATAACCTTTTACGTGTTCTTCAAACCACCATTGAGGAACAAGGGCTTACCACGTTTCAAAATGCAGCAGGGATGAGCCTGGGCACCTTCTTGGAACTTTTAGGCTTCTACTTGTCCGCAACGGTGGTGGCCCACCAAGAACATCACTATGTGCAGAAGAGTGGGGTATGCATCGGATCCCAAGTGGCTCCGTTTTATGCGAAATTTTTCTCGCTGCCTGTGGAACAACTATCCAAAAAGTCATAAAAGATCCACGAATATCAGTCATTTTTCGCTATGTGGATGACTTTCTTATTTTATGCTCCACTGCAATTGAAGAAGAAAATGGAAGCCTCGACTCCATAATGACATACTTCCAAAACAGCTGCATGGGCCTCACTTTCACCCATGAGCTTCCCATCAAAAAAACTATTAGGTTCCTTGACCTGGTGCTGGAGTTTCAAAAAGATCATGTTTGTTGGAGGTACCAGGCGCGCTCGAATAAAGGGTTTCTTCCCTTCGAGTCCCAGCATTCCAAAATCGTCAAACAAGGAATAGTCGCCACGGCCCTTCTGGCCAGCCTCAAAAAGACTTGCCCCCACCAAATACAACAAAGCTTCAATACACAAGTTTCAAGACTCCAGGACGCCGGTTACCCAGAGTCTTTATTGGCCTCCATTTGCGAAAAAATCATTCGCACCATCAAGAAGAAAGACGACCCCACAGCAAAAAAGAAACATGCACGGAAACCTTTTGTGGTGGTCCCATATATACATGGGGTTACCCACAAGTTAAAAAAGATCGCCAGGCGACAAGACGTGCAAGTTGTGTGCTCGGCACCCAACAAAGCGTATTCAATGTGCCGGAAGATCAACCAGTCATCGACCAACCAGATCAGTCAATGTAACACCAGGCACAAGACACAATTCGCCTCGTGCGAAAAAGAGGTTGTTTACAGCATACCACTGACATGTGGGCGCTGCTACATTGGGCAAACGGGACGCTGCATCAACGAGCGTACACGTGAGCACGCAGCCAACCTAAAGAACCTGACAGCGCCGGGGCACCTATCTGCGCATTGCCGAGCATGCGAGTGCACGGCGAAGCTCGCGCAAGTTAACATCGTAGCACGCCACAAAAGCCAGCTCGCGCGGGAGATGTTAGAAGCTGCTGCCATAGAAGAAAAAGGAGATGGGTGTGTTAGTGCACCTTCAATCACCTTGTTGCGCACCGAAAAACTATTTCTCCGAGGGGGTCAACATCTTGTAAAATAAAACGTAAAACAAAGGGGAAAAGGGGGGAACGAAGTGAATTATGCAGAAGGAGAGGAAGAGGATGAAGAGGAGGTTTATATATAAAAACAGTTGGTAGTCCAGCGATCGGGTGTCTTTCTTTCTATCTCTACCTTTTCCTTAGTTCAGCTGGTTTTTTTCATAATGAGTAACCAACTAGCTCAGATTACACCAATCTATGAACGGAAGCAGCGCTTTTTGTTCAGAACGAGTGCATCCTGGGAACGTTTGAGAATGTAAAGTTACCGTAGTTCTTTGTGTTTTCGTATAGATTTCACTAAAGCCTTTGAATGCTTGAATCGTGGTACACTCCTAAAAAAACTTCAATGTTATATATGGTTTCCGCCCGGCAGCGCGGTAATGCTTTATGCTCGTACTTGAAACATCGAAAATAATATGTATATTTAAATAGTGTGTCTTCTGGAATTACATCAATTACTTCAGGTGTCCTTCAAGGGAGCATATTAGGTCCTTTGCCGTGTAACTTATATGCAAATTATGTAGTCAGCATAGATGTTTAACACATATGTAAATGATATAGTCACCATAGATAAAGATGCCATATTCGAACTTATGCGGACGATACAAGCATTTTTTTTTTCTGGAGACATGCACAATTTACTGAGACCTCTCGTAAATTAAGCTTTATCACATTTAGTACTTTGGACACATATAAAATAAACACAACAAAAACAAAAGCCTTCTTTTTCGACAGAAAACAAAATGTCTCGTAGTCTAATCTTAAACACGACACCTATTGAAATCGTATCTTCCTTCAAAACACTCGGCGTTATTTTTACACAGAACATATTGTGGGACAGCCATTTACGTATACATCCCGTAATCACTAAGTTATCTTGCATTGTCGGTTTGGTACGCAGCAACTGTTCCGTTTCGCCTATATCTGTGAAATTACTCATGCACAACTCCCTGTTTGTTTGTTTTTTAAGCTATTGTCATCTTGTCTAGAGCACGACCGCGTGTTCAAATTCGAATAAGATACTGCTGCTTTAAGAGAAAATAATCCGGTGATCTGTCATGTTTCATACGACTTCCACGCTGCTGATTTGTTTAAATAGCGGGCAATCAAAACAATACAAAAGCTACGCAATTATAAGTTAAGCACTAATCTTAAAATCGAGAAAAAAACAAAAAGCTTCCAGTTTTTGACTGGTCCTGCGGTATACTGACAACAGGAGTTCAAGCCTACCCACCCGTCAGGCCGAACATTTTAGGAGATGGACCCCCACAGAACAACTTACGACAAGAAAATGTTCAAAACATATCCTTCCATGTTTACTTCACAGTTTTACTAGTCGCGATCTAAGCATCCAGTCTCTTGTTTGCGGTTGAATGGCATACAAGGTGTTTAGCTAACTTGTGCACTATTGTTCAGAGTTCTATTGAGAGAGTCAACGTGTGTTTTGCGATGTGCCAGACTGGCTCGCAGAGTAAACAATTTCTTTTAAATATCACTGGTGCTCAATCCTTCCAATACAAAAGTTGTAGAGCGTGTTGATAAACATCCTATTGTGTCATTTCCATCGAGGTATCTTTGCGTGCATTTTTTTTTAGCTCGAAAGAAAGAGTGCAATATTTAAAACGACAAAAAAAAATCCCGCATGACCATCCGCTAGCGAACTGCGAGGATCAGTGAAGGGCGGAGAGCGTACCACATGCTACGTTCACAGACCTGGATCGGCTGAGATGGGTCGTTGCATCCGCTGCAATCGGGAGAGATTTTTTTTTTTTTTTTATATAATTCTCGCGCAAACGCATCGCTCGGGAAACGCAGATCAGATATGGCAGTTATGACTCTAATGTAATGAAGTTACAGTAATTAAATTACTTTTCGGAATAATGAGTAATGTAATGAATTACTTCTCTAGGCTAGTCATTCATTCATATAATGAATTACTTTCAGACAGTGATTTCGAGAAAATTACTCATTACTTTTGAAATTACTCTTGTCCTAAATTAGAAAGTTCGTTTGCAAGCTTCAAAAAAGAAGAGAAAAATTATTTTGCAAGGTGAAATGTTGTGAAAGAGCACCAGAGGAAATAAACGACGGCCACCGGAGCGCAAAGCTTTGTGCGAAGAGCTGGACAGGCGCACAAAGGAGGGCGGGAAAGGCGAAGGAGAAAAACTTACGTGTAGGCATCGCTGGAACACAACGGCTTACGAACTCCAGGCACGACAGATTCACGGCGTCGCGTCGTCACGACGATACTATACTCCGTTCATCCCTAAGCTGACAGTGCGGTGGGAGCTGCAAGCTAACCAGAACCAATCGAACACCTTCCTTTCATCACCTGACCCGTCCCTTTCTCTGCGCGTACGTATGAACGGGAGCGTGGTTACGTGGCGAACGATAGGCTGGTGACTGCTCCAACAAACACGTAGCTTCCACCGTTCATCCCTCAGCTTAGGGATGAATAGCTTATAGGCTACAAGGCGACGGGCAGGTCACCCGTGAGTTAAACAGAATTTAAAACCCGAGAGGACCGGATAAACACATCTCCAGCCTTCTACTTTCGTGAAGCAAGGTCAAACCGTAAGCCTCGACCATTGTGAACAACAAACGGCCGGAATAAATAGTTAATTCCAAATGCCTTGTCAAAGCCCCAGAACGCTTCGTGCGTCTTCGAGCAAAGCATGTGCCGCTCGCGGCATGCCTGGCTGCCTTCCCTTGGGAAGTTTATTCGGGATTAAGCCTTCAAGCAGATATCGCCCCGCTTGTTGGGAAAGTACACAATTTAGAAAGCTCGCGCCATTCATCAGCTGGCGACGCTTCTGCTTAGCAATTATCCAGGCCCTTTGTGTTACAATGCGCAAAAACTTGGGCTCTTCGGGTGTTTGGGGAAAATGATTCTTGAAAGGAATGACCGAGAATAGGTCAACTATACTCGGCAACAACTTTTCTTGCCAATGCAGCGGAGGGTACAGGCATGCGTTCTCTTTCCCATTTTGAACGCTGAATAAAGCTGTGCGCGGGCTCTTCTCCTCTCCACTGCATTGCCAAGAAAAGTTGTCCTCGAGTACAGTGCTTCTGGGAGAATAGACTTCGATAGCCTCTCAGGCAGAAGGGACACGTTTCACGTGACGACTCCTTGCAAGAACGAGCTGCCATCGAAACTTCTGAATCAGGAAGATGGAAACACATCACCCTTTTAGTAAGAATCTTCTCCGTTGCATGAACAAAGAAACCGGTGAGTCGACTGTCTTTCTGAGTCACATCTAAAGGAGCTATTCAAGATGTTTAACACTTATGTCGTGTGCGCCAGCAAAACAACTGTTCAGTATGGTTCACTTTGAGGCAGATAAGGTTGTTGCGGTGTAAGCAGGAAGATCTGAGTTTCGGTACATGTAGACCAACTCAGCTGTGACGTGACATCACTGCGGTGGCGCCGCTGTCAGCATTGAGCATGCGCAGCGCCTCGCTTCTCTCGAATCTGGTTCCTGCACAGGTGCTGTGTGAGCAAAGGAGGGCTTGTTTTGTAAACACTGTGTTGGTGTATATGGTAAATAAAATGAGCACGAATTACTGCCTCAAGGTATTCAAAAGTAATGTCCAAGTAATTTCAAAGTAATTTCATTACTTTTCGAAAGTAATTGTAATGTAATGTCATTACCTTTAGTCTGCGGTAATTGGTAATGTAATTTAATTACATTTTTGCAGTTTTCTAAAAAGTATTTAGTAATGTAATTTAATTACTTTTTGAAAGTAATTTTGCCATCTCTGACGCAGATCCGCGTCGCTGTTTCTCTGCATCTCCCGGTAAAGCGGCTGGCAGTAGCGAAGCGGTAATTCAAGCGGCCGTGCCTTGACAACGAGAACAGCGCCGCTCGACGAGAGAGAATATACTACTTGAGCAGTGACCCAGGTGTCGAAGCGTCAAAGGAAACCAGGAAACAGTCGCACGCGGGCTACATGCGCCGGATGTTGACGGGCATTGTATCTCGAGTTCAATGCGGCTTCCTGTATTGCGCTCCTCGATGCAGCCCCGCGCCACTGTTATTCCCGCATCCCCCCTTGGTGACGGAAAGGCTTTGCTTTGGAACGCGTCCCAAACGTACACAGAGCAGAATGTATGGTTCAGTACCCAGCGACCGCAAAGGTGTAGGACCTCGGACATATTATCCCGCACAATCGTAAAATGTCCATCAAAACCGACCACAAAGAAAGCACGACTGGTAGAAAGTATTTGAAATGAACCTCCTGGAGGGTTCAGGGTGGCGGACGACGTTTGGCTGAAATATATCGCTTTTACAGAAAGAAACTAGGTCTTCAGAAAGAAACTGAGTCTTATCAAAGAAATGTCGGATGCCGCTTCGAGGCCTACACGAAATTGCCTTCAAATACCAGTCGTGTAGAATAGTGCTTTAACTATTAAATAGCAAAACAGTTTTCTCGTGATAAGTTATGTACTGTGTGAACACAAATCGGTTTGCAGAACGTGGACGGATTTCTTTTCTCTGGCTTCGGGCAACGTAAAAGAGCGAAGAATAATAGATTGATGTCGTTGATTTTAAAGTAAAAGGAACAGATTTGGAAGGGAAGGGATCGCCTGCAAAGGAAACCGAAAACAACGTGATTCGAGAGGGGGACTCAAACTTAGCTTGTAGTCACCTCGCCTCCACACTCCCGATTGCAAAGGGGCGGTCGAGTTACGACGTTCCCCACGTTGTCCACGTTGCCAACGCACATCGTGTTTCAAACTTAGCGGAAATATTTTTGTCTCGCGATATTTGTTTCACGGCGCGATAGCCCTGTCTGGACTCTCTCCAAACGCGTTTCCGTCAGGGCAACGCGAACTGGCGAGCATCTTAGCTTGAAAACAACGTATTAGTGCGCCCATTCTCGGCACGGTATCGCTCCAGCGTAGAAACAAATAAATGCCGAAATGTCAAAAGTAATACGTAGTACAAAGAAAAATAGTTTTCGAAATTTTCACAGCAGGGTGCCGAGTGTTTACCTAGGAATCGAGTATACAGTGTCTCGCCAGGCATTCTCCACTATAATATCGGCAGAGCTTCGCACCATGTGCCGTGATTACTATCTCACGAAACGCTTCTAGCGACACCCACATTAACGTCCCGCGCGTGATCTCCGATCGCTTTCATCGCGTTGTTCCTTTTTTTTTTTTTTTTTTTAATACAAACTTTACGAAACATTAGATTTGGACGGTTTTGTTTTCGATTCTTGTTCCGAGGCAAGCGGCGCTAGCGTATCAGAGCCCAAGCTCGGCTCTCCTCAAGAGGTTTGGAATGTGTTCACCTGTAACTCAGGACCGGCCCCTTTAAAAAATGAGCACTCCTCTTGTTGGAGGATATCGCGTTAAATGTATTTGCGAAGAATATGTGCAAACTGCAATATCCGGGTTTTTTTTTTTTTTCCTTTTTTTTTTATACGCTAGACTTGACGATGCCTTAAGATACTCAAATGAAAATGTCGATCCCGTTTCAAGGAAGCAGGTTTAGGATTTTGGGTGTCCTTAAGCAGTCACACCACATCCTTGTTTATTCCACTAACCTGGGGTGCTAAAATATTACTCGTTGTAATGCCACGCTACAAAAAAAAAATCAACTAATTAAAAAAACAGATTTTTTTTTTTCTTGTAGTTAGATTTCTTTTTAAAACATGGAAAAGTTAGCTGGAGTTGGACCTCCGACTGACCAATCAAAGGGACTGCGACCGAAAGAGTGATTTTATAGTAGCCTTTTTGGCTGCATGTCGACAAAGATCCATGCCCAGAAAGGTGTCAGCCGCGTGTCAAGCATGGACACCGATAAAAGTGCCAGACATTTTACTGGCCAGGACCACTTTTGTTTTGTTCCCTTCAAAGTTGAACCAACCTTGACTGAACAAGAAACGAACATCTTGGTACTACGTGCCACCCAGTGAACGAAACAAATTGTGACTTTTTGTTTCCTATTTTGTTTTTGTTAGGGGAAAAAAAAGGGGGGGGGGGGGGGGGTGCTGCCTAAAAAAAAACAAAAAATATTGACTACGTGAATTATTCAGAAGAATTTAGGGCAAGTTTTCCAACGGGTTGAGTGTTAAAAGAACAGTTCTACCATTTCCGGACGATTTGTGTGTTTAGGCTGGCCAGGTAACGCAGGCTCGCCGATGGCAAAGCGCCAATATTGATAAAAACACAATTTGAACACGAATACGAAACCGTACAAAATTGCAAAAGTAATCGACAGCGGACCCCCTGAACGGGACGTATGACATAACGATGCACGTTGGCTAGCGAGTGTCCCGTGCATTGTAACGCAACGCTGAACTATGCCCTCACCAGGTGGCTCCCACTATCGTTCCTTCCTGTTTAGGTAATTCGTAAACGCGAGTTTATATCACTACACGTGCGGTCGTGGAGCGGTGTCTAAGAGAAACTCCGGGATTGCGCTCGCGGCCCCCGCCGTCAAAATGGTTACATTAAGCATTCAGAAATGACACCCGCTCAAGCACACGCCACCATTTTTGTATGCATTACAGGAACTGCTGACAGCCAACTTCCAGTATGCGTTCATTTCACTGAAACTGGCGCTAATGATTACACGTGAATATCAGATGTGATCATCTGATATCACGCGATGACACGGCGATCTTTAAACAACTGCACTATAGTCAAACAGCCAACACCGCGCAACATGCATTTTCTAAACCACACAGTTGCACGAAAGAAAAACTCAGCATTATCTGTGGACTTGCAGATTCCACCCCGCTGCTCTGCACAAAGCCCTCCGACAAATCTCCAGAGCTTTACAACGAATGACTGATGGACGATTTTGTGAATTCGCGGTCTGAAAGTATACGCCTCGAAGCACCGAGCGCGAGCACCCATACTCGTTACATTAAGAAAAAAAAAAAATCTTTTGCGCATTATTCATGCGCTGTGCGTAGTTCTTACAATATTTGGTTGTCAGAGAAAGAAACAATGCCTTTTGGGTTTGAAACGTCTTGATGAAATAACATAAAGCTAATCTAAGATGCACATACGTACGAGAGGGGACCCATATATCATTGGAATTATTTTATGGAGGGCGGGTTCCTTGCCAGTAAAAGATTTCTCCGCTACGTTCATTTTTAATATATGGTCCGTCTGCATCAGTCTAGCAATCGGCGTTCTTGGCAGACACTGCGTTCGGCTTTAGTGAACTGTTTTGGGAAACTTCTCCAGCACTTTGCCCATTTGGTGATGGCTGATTTATAAGGACAGCTTGCGGCAGCGAGATTTTGTTTTCTGTTGAAGAAAAATGGCGCCGGAAACGGTTGTTATGCTACAAACGGCACAAAATGAAGCTGCTCTAAGTAAATCACGAGCTTACGAATGCTTTTAATTGCTTTAAACAATTCGAAATGTCGACTGACAATGAATCTCGTTCTGGGCGTCCTTAGACCAGCCGAGCTGAAGAGAATTTGTCTTTGATAACCGGCGTCGGACGATAGAAGAATTCGTGAACCTTCTGCCAGCGAGTTTTATCGGAGGATTTACAAACGAAACGAGTTGCAGAGAAATGCGGGCCTCGCTTCTTTAGTTTGTTCGTGCACCATGACAACGCGCCTGCCCACACCGCGCTGAGTGTTGAGCAGTTTTTGACCAAAAACGGCATGACCCCCCTACCCCATACCTTGGGCAGTAACTATAGTTACTAGTAACGCGTTACTGGTAACTAGTTACTTTTTCCGGTAACGTTTACCTGTACCGCGTTACACTTTAATACTGGTAACTTGTAACTGTAGCACTGTTACTTTTTTTATTGGGTAACTGTAACTGTTTACACCGTTACAGTTACCTTTTTTTTACTATATAAATTAGAACCCACCGCCGCGGACATGGAGAAATTTCCATCTTCAAGTATTTTTCTCCAAACTCCGTGCCGACAAAAAAAAATAATAATAATAATAATAATAAGAAAAAGCATGGCCACGCATTAAAAAAAAAAAATTGCAGTGACCGAGAATGGACGACGGACGAGTCAGCACGAAACCGGGAGATAAAGGAAGCGGCGCCCGCGGTAGTATAGGGGCGGCAAACAATATCTGTTTCACCGACTTTGGCTCACTCTTCTCTCATGGGGACCATCTGCGGGTGTCGGTGGTCGTGCGATGTCTCCGAGTATTCCGTCTGGGCTGTGTTTCGGATATGTCCGTGCTGTCGTTTTTACCCCCAGCCGTTCGCCGTTTCCTCATCCGCATTAGTTTTCAAGGAAGCCGTCCCCAGATTGTGCAGAAAGCCGGCGCTTGTTTAACTTATTCATTCTCTTCGGAGCCGCTCGAGTGAACATGACTTCCACAGTTGGTGTACGCCGCGGTGGTCGTCGTATACACTCGTAAAGCACCAGAAGCTAATTGTCTCCTTTCCCCCTTTATTCTTTGGAAGCTGTTTAATCTGCTATGTTTAGGCTTGCTTCCGAGTGGGTATATCCCATAAGGTCATTATGTGACCATCTTTTCCTCATTCGTTTCGGAGTGAAAAATAAACCAAGACGTTCACTGACGCGGGCCGATGGCAATTTTGAAAAACGGTTGATTCTAAGTTATAATTATTATTGAAAATAAATTATGCACATCAAAATGCTGAAACGGCGAATGTCGCAAAAAAAGAAACACCTTTCGGGTTTAAATTTTTCTAGCTTCTCGGTTTACCTTTCTTCTCGGTATACAGTAACAAATAAAATATATTGTTTTGGTTTGTGATTCCTTGTGTCCATTTTTATACTGTAACGAGAAAGTAACGGCGTTACTGTTTTTGCAGTAACTGTAACACGTTCCTTTTTGAAACCGGTAACTGTAACTGTAACAGAGTTACTTTCCCCGCCTAGGTAACTGTAACACTGTTACTTTTTACTGGTAACGTGCCCATGACTGCCCCATAGCTAGCCGACCTCGCCTCGTGGGACTTTTGCTTCCCCGGGTGAAAAAAGTTATCAAGCGGAAACGGTTTGCCGATGTGAAAGAGGTGAAACAAAAAACGACAGAAGCACTGAAAGACATCAATATTGATGAGTTTAAAGGGATCCTGAACCAAAATTTGGATTTCGCAAAGTGAGGCCGCAGAAGCGTTCAAGGGGACGCTACGAACTCCAAAACCTCACTCGTGCATCGATATCTGAAACGGATGACTGTATTTTTGGAAAAGAAGGGCGCGACCAAGCGAGGACAATGACGTCACGATCCTCCTGGAACAGTTGAGAAGGAGGGGAAGGCCACAGCGTATTTTTTTTTTTTAACTACACACTTCCTTTTTTTTTTAAAAACAGTCAAGCCGCACTTCATTTCTCATTGCAGTAACTATTCCAGCATGACTATTCCAGCGAAGAATATTAGCTAAAATAACTCCTTAATACTTAAATTCTTCTACTTTACAAAGTTCAACGCTGTACATTAAATATCGGAAGTCTAAGAACTTCATCTTATTTGTAATAATGCGAGAGACAGTTTTATCAAGATCAATTACCGTGCCCCATTTTTTACTCCACGGGAAGATTTCTTCCACGGACTGGTTGAGATTTCCTGGTCCTGAACTGTAGCCACTTTTGAAAATACCATGCTGTTGTCTGCGAACAATTTAACTTGAACAGGGGAAGGGAAATTCGTTGCTGGATCATTTATATAAATTAAGAATAAAAGGAACCCCAACACTGATTCTTGGAGTACTCCTGAGTAAACTGCTAACAAACTTTATTACAGCTAAGATACTGCATTCGTCCTTCTAAACAAGAACGTATCGAATATATCAAAACCCGACTTAATCCCAAAGAGGCTATTTTTTTTACTACGTGGTCATGGGGTACCCGGTTAAACGCTTTAGGGTAATCCATAAATGTTACGTCAACCTGACTTCGTTCGTATATAGCCGATGCGAACTCATGTGTGCACTCTACTATTTGCGTGACTGTCGACAGACCGCGCCGAAACCCATGCTGGTGTTTATATAGTAAGTTATTCTCCACTAGGTGTTTATTTATAATTTTAGAAATTATGTGTTCTAAAAGTCTGTAGCATATCGTTGTTAAAGATATAGAACGATAATTTTGAAGGTCCATCTTATTTCCGGCCTTGTAAATGGGCACAATTTTCCCAGCCAGTCTTCTGGTAACTTGCTCTAAAGGAGGTACGCTTGAAAGATTAAATATAAGTACCGCGACATTCACTCGACATATCTTCTCAGAAATGCGCTGGGAATACTGTCTGGTCTGGATGCTTTTTTATCATTTATATTCAAAAGTAAATTAAAAATACCACTTTCTGACAAAACCAACTCTGGCATTCGTGAGTCGTTGGGTTCGTTGACAAGGTCTCCCGGCGGGTCACGTGACACCTTAAAGACATACTGAAAATATTTGCTAAATTCTTCCACAATTCTAAAAGAACATGAGACGACTTCATTATTGATTAACACTTGAGAAGTTTCTTTCTGCGGAATAGAAACGAAACGACAAACGTTCTGTGGGGCTAGAACAGTGAGAGCACGTTACCACAGTAGCTTTCATTGTCTTGCGTAACGGTATATTTTAACTGCCGTCCTAAATTTCTAATCCAGTGGTGTTTCTAACTTTGTTTATCTTTCGGCGTTTTATATTTCGCTTCAGTTGCAGACTTTCCCTAGTTATCCAAGGATGTCTCCTTTGTGTTCTTACTTTCGTTGAAGGAATAAAACAACATATACAGTGGGACACAAAATTTGTAAACTTTCTCCGTAGCTCTTTGGCATCGATGACCAAAATGATCAAAACGCTCTTTTAAATAGTCAAGAACAGACACATCGTCCGCGTTTTGGAAATCGTGAACTATGTTTTCGGGACGGGTGTTTTGAGATTTTTTTTTCGAAAGTTGCGATGAGAATACCAACATCTTATGATCTGACACGCCATCTATAATATCAGTCTCATCCACTTCCACCATATTACTAAAAAAGGTAATATTGCTTGACCAGTATTTGTTTCTCGGGTCGGTCCGTTCAATAACTAACTGTCTCAGGTTGAAACAAAAAGCAATATCCAGAAGCAGTTCTGAGGATGATACCTAATTATGAGCCGCTTGACTAGTTGTCCAATCAATACGGGGTAGATTAAAGTCCCCCATCAAAATAATCTTAACTTTGCCCCTAAATTGTAGAGGTAATAGTTCTGTACACCACTTAAAAGAGGCAATAACAAACTTCTATATGTTTGAGAAGTTATATGTGTGTCAGGAACACATTGTGTATTTAAATTAGCTTCAAAATCAGACATTTCTTTAAGGCACTCCGAAGTGTCTATCGAGAATAAAAATGCCGGATAATATTTGCAGAGCTTCTTTCAGATAATGGGGGGGGGGGGGGGGGGGGAGAAGGTGAATTTACTTATGATATATATATATATATATTTAAGGTGATCGGCCCTTAATTTATGCTGTCGGATCTTCAGTCAGTAATTAAATTATTTTATTATTATCAATACATTTGACTTTATGAAGTTGTTTTAAGGTCACGTGACTTTATAAAAATAAACCCATGCTTTTGTAAAAATAAATTTCGGTTTATTTGGGGTACCCCCTCGTATATCTTAATTCAACATATTATGATGGAAATAATAGAACTCCGCAAAAGCTAGACTTTTTTTTTTCGGTTACTACGGTTTTTGAGATGAATACCAACAGCTTCCTTCAAAGAAGGCAGACGCACATTCAATTAAAGCCAAAGGTCATCCTGGGTTTGTTCGTTTTTTATCTACATGATTTGGAACAAACCAGGCGCCTCTGTCCCGAGCACCGTCTCAGTGACATCGCACGTGAGTCGATAGTGGTATCGCGCACGCTGTGTGGCGCTCTCTTTACACGCACCGTTCGTTCACCTGGAGTGATAGTGCTGTGGCAAGCCCGAACCCAACAACAATCTTTTTTTTTTTTGTTTCTCCTCAACTTGAAGGTAATGGCACGTCGCTTAAACAAACAAATTAGTCGTTAGTTGTTCAGACAGCAGTGTCGCTAGGCTTGTCAAACACAAAGTTGGGCTCGCAAGGTCGCGGAGCTTGCTGATTGGACTCTTGCGACGATGGCCTCACGCAGGACGAGATGTCAATCATCCAAACTTTCACGGTTGCTCAAACTTCCAGCGAAATTGTGATACACAAAGTTGTAGCCAGGCAGAAGTCGTCATTTTTGGTTGAACTCACTCACAGCCACATCAAAATAAAAAAGTTATAAACTGCACTCACCCTCACGGCTGCACTCACCTTCAAGTCTTAACTCACAAACTCATGAACTCACCAAACTTACGCCCCTCACTCACGAACTCATGAACTCGCCGAGCTCCCGCCCCTCACCGAACTCACAATCTCACGCCCCTCGCTGAACTCACGAACTCACGCCCCTCACCGAACTCATGAACTCACCGAGCTCACGACCCTCACCGAATTCACAAATCACACCCCTCACCGAACTCATGAACACAAACTCATCGAACTCATGAACTCACCGAACTCACAAACTCACGCCCCTCGCTGAACTTATGAACTCACGCCCCTCACCAAACTCATGAACTCACCGAGCTCACGCCTCTCGCCGAATGCACAAATCACGCCCCTCACCGAACTCATGAACACAAACTCAGCGAACTCATGAACTCACCGAACTCCCAAACTCACGCCCCTCGCCGAACTCACGAAGTCACCGAGCTTACGCCCCTCGCCGAGCTCACAAATCACCCCCTCACCGAACTCATGAACACAAACTCACCGAACTCATGAACTCAGCGAACTCACGCCCCTCATCGATGTGTGTTTGTGTTCAAACTTGTCAATATGTTGAATACAAATATCAAAGTACATGTACAAAGTTGTGTTTTCTATTAAAAGCATATATTAATCTTTGATGGATGCTAATTAATAATACTAATTTGTATGCATAGACTACGACCTAGTGGTGTAAGCGCAAGTTCTTTTACCTTCGATATTTAAATTACTTCACATCTAACTATTGAGAGCCTAATTCGGATATCCACGCGATATATGAGGAGGCGGGAGGGCGCGTTCATGCACCTTAATCCAACGGTGTACAATTCTCCAAGGTTCGTTTTGTTAGATACAAAAAAATTGGGGCGGGGAAGGTTTCTTTTGTGCACACACACGCATGCATGCATATCAAAAATCTTTTTTTTTTTAATTACTTAGGTTTGAATCTTGTTATTTACTCGTATAAATAATTGTTGCTAAAAAGAAAAAGAACGCTCCTCGTAAATGACCGGGACGTGCACCGGCGTTTAGCTGTACCGGTTGATAAATAATAGTATAGTATAGGTATCATAACTAATAGCTTTGGAGCTAGTAACCCTTTCTGCGGCACGCGAATCGTTTTCGGGTGCAGTCAGTATTCCGATTATCCACAGTGACCCCCTCTTGAACAACTAACGGGGTGTCGGATAGCAGGTTAGGAACGTCAAGAGCTTGTTATCACCATTAAGCGAAAGTAAAAAGATTGTTTCGTATCACTTTGAATGTAACCTAGAACCTTTTCGTTTGCATTTGATCTATGACAATCAACAATCGAATTAACTTTTATATACTATCAAAGAAATGTAGCAGCCTTTAAACCCAATTGCGAACAATTCCGGCGTACCGGGCGGACACCTCGGTTTCGGACGCGGGATGGCCAGAAAAACACGTTTTTCGTGTTTTTATAACCATCCCGCGCCCTGGTCTTTCTTTTTTTTTTTTTTAATTTATTTGTAACATGGGTTTCAAGTATCGAAATGCTGTGCAGCTGCCTGTTGCAAAGGGAAAAGCCACATCATCACCAGCATGCTCTTGGAGATCCTACATTTAAGAGATGGGGCAACTCAAACCATGGGGACCGTATGCATTTTAATGGCGGACACCTCGGACGCAAATTGATTGCTCACGCGTATGCGTCAGTTGGTGTGCAGAAAGAAAGAAAGCGTGCATCACATCACATTATAACTCAGGAGATCCGCAGCGCCGCAGAAAGGCAAATCGCCCATGCCTTGAAAACCTGCGGCGCCACTTCTTTTATTCTAATTTATTTAATACTGCCAGCTGCCTTTTGGCAGCCAGGGCAGAAGTGGTTATATAGTTGTTTTTTTGTTTCTTTTTTTACACATGTGACACCTCTTGACACGAATAAAAGCATCGGAATGAGAAACAAGTAAGGCGTATAGTACATACAGTAGATAGAATGGGTAAAGAAGAAAACTGCTACACTCAGGAGTGAAGATAACAACTATAAGACCAAACAAAGTTGTTAGCAGGGGACAAACATATACATAAGGCGCCACAATCGCCGGTAAGATATGACAAATATAGCGGGGTGCTGCTGTGAACTTTCTTCTAGAAGAGATAATGGAAAATACAAGTAAAATAGACACACTTCACTCACAAGTACGTACCAATAGACGATACAAAGACATCCTGGGATGTTGTACCGGCCACGTCACGCGGAAGATCGTTCCGTCCGATTATCGAGCTCGGAAAAAAAAGGAAACCGATATGCGTTTGTCCTGCATTGAGGCATCAGTATTGTTTTATTGTGTTTATTCCGAGTCGGTCGCGCTCTATTAAACTGCATATAGTCGAGAAAATTCAGTCCTGCCTGGTTATTGACTATGTTAAAGAGGAGCTTTAGTCGATGAAACGTGCGGCGGGATTTTAATTTTAAGCGTGCGGCGGGATTTTAAGAATGATTTAGAAGTTCCGTCACCGAGACGTTTCTACCATAAGCGTGATAAATGAATCGAAGCGCCTTCATCTGTACGCGTTCGATGCACTCGGTATCGGTTCTGATGACGATGATGAAACGGCATTGTACATATTCATTGTGTGAATCATGAAGCTGATGATGGGATGGTGAAGAGGGTAAAGAGCGTGAGGCCTAGCAGCGAAAACGGGCCTTGATGTGTCCCAGCTTGCGGTTGAGCTTGTAACTGTCGGGACGAGACTGGCGAGAATCAGGCGTTTAATTCGTGTTAAAGGTATGATACGGTAACACTGAGCCCGCAGTGAGTCCGTCGTGTCGGCGTTCCGAGCACAAGCCTATCGCACTCAGTCCTCGCGCTGGCTTCGTCGTCGTCTGCCTTGTGGCGCCCTATTTGTACTGTGGCACTCACGACAGTAACCGAACAGCTTGAGCACCCTGTCGATCGAAGACATGGTGGTGCCACTGGTCCGGCTGCACTCTAAAAAATGCCCGTGCGTCTGCTTTCCCGCACAACACTCCGAGAGCTAGTCACCGCAACTTACGGAGGCAGCTTAGCGAATGACGATGCCGAAACATATGTTTAGACCAAAAAACGCAGTCTGAGTTGCGACATTAAGCAATGCAAAACGCCACGCTTGCATTGCTTAATGTCACAACTCAGACTCCGTTTTTTTGCTCTAAACATATGTTTCGGCACCGTCATTCGCTGATCTGCCTCCGTAAGTTGCGGTGATTGGCTCTCCGAGTGTTGTGCGGGAAAGCAGACGCACGGGCTTTCTTTTAGAGTGATGGCTCTCTGACGATGGAAAAGACTTGGCGTACGCTCAGCTAGCTTCCTCATCTGCGCGGTTCTTTTTCCCGCGTCGATTCGGACACTTACTTCTTTACCTAGCCTTGTTCCTCTCATGAGGGATCCGTCCTGTCCTCGTGGTTTCCGAAATTGCGATAAAGAAGTGAGATGACGACCATCCCTACGATATTGCTTCACAGGTCCTCAGCACACAGCATTACGCACACCCTATCCAACTGGAGTCACTGCAACGGCCGCCTCCAAAACAGTGGCACGTCGAACGACGGGAGGATAGAGTTCCTGTATAGACCTTTTTTGCATAACCTCAAACCAGCCAGTAACTGACGTACCCTCGACCTGGTGCATTTTTGGATTACCCGCTGACACAGGGTATGCAACCGCCAAGGGTATAGGCGAAAAGGCTTAAAAACGGACGTTGTGCATGAGTTAGTTCCGAGTGCTCCTTTTTACCGTGCTGCAATTTCCGAAAATCTACGCTTGTCTGGCTACCACTGCGCGGTCGATGGAAAAATAATTTTAAAAAGCATAAGAACAATAGCAGCAAGTGTGCCATGAGCACAAGAAGCTGCAGCGCGAGTGTGACTGCAATGTTATCAAGCTTCGCATTTTCCCCAAGAATCCTTATTTATGAAGTCAGTCGATTGCGAGCTTGAATCGCGAGAGATTCGTATCAGAATCAACGTCACGTTTAAGCTCACGACCACTTCGTCTAGACGAAGTGGTCGTGAGCACCGGGAATTCAAATCGGTCCTCTTGTCGTACGACAAGAGGACCGATTTGAATTCCCGGTGCAGGTGGTCCAATTAGGTTATCGCTGCAAGCAAAATGGTATGTGAAAGGTATGAAAAAGTGTACATGACACCACTCAAGATGGAGCTATCAAATGTCGAGAGCTTACCTCCATAGACTACATTAAACTGCTCATATATACTTCGCTGTGGAAACTCAATCAAAACACCCCACCGTCTTCGTCCTCGTTTTCTCGAGGAGGCAAGGTGATGGCCTGGGAGTAGCCGCTGGATTCAACCGGACAAGCTCCAACCAAGTTATAGCAGCTCACCATAGCCAAGTCTAGCCAAGTTCCCCCCATACCCACACCGTTGCCTACCCAGATAGCTGTGCTGCCAGAACTAGCCGGTATTTATTTTTCTAAGCCACTAGACGGCGTCGTCGGCGCCGCAATTCTCAAGATGGCGGCGCCGTTAAAGAAAAGGTCTATACACATTTTCCGCAAGGGCGCAGCCATCTTGAATGTTGTCACTCCTAGAATGCGGTAAAACACCGTTTTGATCTCTCCACGCCGCAGGAAGGTGTTTCCGAAAAATGCGTGGTTGACACATATTCTTGTTTTGTCTCACATATATTTTCTCGCATATTCCAGGTTGAAATGTTTTAATATTTTTTCGTCCCTCATACCAGATACGGAGTCCACGTGACTGAGAACGAGAGGAAACAGAAAACGTCTATATGCTCCCTACGGGAGCCAGAGTTGCGCGTTCATCTCCGTAGCGCCGTCTTTCCTGCACGGCATGTTAATCGTGCTCCTCACGTGACTGAATTCGACGAATAGCGGCGCCGCACATTCGAGGCGCGCGGCGCTCTCAAAAGCAGAGGAATCTACGCCGGGGCGCGCGCACCGTCTACTTTCCTGCACGGCATTTGATCCGGGTCCTCACGTGATCGGATCTCGGCGAATAGCGGCGCGGCGACACGTGGAAAACAGACGCGCAACTCTGGCTCCCGTAGGGAGAAAGGGGGGATCGGTGGCTGAGTGGTCTAGCGCACACCAGGGGGGCTAAGCTCGGCGCGGCGAGATCGAGGCGAGTTCTCCGCCAAACTCGCCGACCGCCGCGATTGGTCGGCGCCGTGCATGACGACACGCGCCGACACTCCCTAGATCGTGACGTTAAACGGAGGGTTTGAGGCGGTCGGAGAGTTGCATATTCGGAACTCGCGGCGAGATGCGGTGACGTCATTGTGACGTGGCAGAATCCGCCGCGGATGGGAAAAGCTTGCCGGCTCCGACCTAGGCGAGTTTGGGCGAGTTGGGCGCGAGATCAGGGAGAAGCGTCCAAAATGGCAGCGTTTTCGTTCGTGTTTTGCCGTCGGCATAGATATTTAAACCACGCCAATGTGTTTGACATGGACGACGTTCATTTTCAACAATACTATCGCCTCTCGAAAGACGTGGTAAGGTGGCTGTGCGATGAACTGCGGGGCGAACTGGGCTTGAGGTGATGGAGCCGTGAACGAACCGTCGCCCCCGTCGTGAATCCTACATCCAAATTCTACAAAGTGAATCCTAGAAACAAATGTGTTTTTACGGCAATCTGCAACCAGGAACGCAATTTACCATTACCTACAGGCTTTTACAATTATTTTGATGGGTTGCTGTGCTGCGTAGATGCAAGATAAACGCACTTGATAAAATTAAAACTGAAACAGATGATAGAAGAAAAGCAATATACATGAATGGCGCAGACTAACAACTGTGTAATTTCTTTCTCATCTTTCTTCTTCCACACCGTATTTTGACAAACAAATTGGCCGTTAGTTGTTTATACAGCAGGAGAACATGCCAGAACATTGCGACATTGTCACCTACTGTAGATAAGCAATTTAGCCAGTGCAGTATGACTGCTAGCCTAGGGTCTTTAACGTGCAACACGTAGTAGTGATACACGACCCCATGCCGGTACGATGCTCATCAACATCGAAAAGGGCAGGGGTCGGGGTGAATCCACGATCCTGGGTTCTGCAGCGCGAGCTTTCTCTACACGCGCACCCTATTCTAAAAAAAAAAAAAAAAAGATATTGTGGCTGTGTGGCGGTGTGGGGGGAGAAAGATGAGAAAGAAATTACACAGTTGTTAGTCTGCGCCATTCGTGTATGTTGTTTTTCGTCTATACTCTGCTTTAGTTTATATCTTTATCAAGAGCGTTTTTTTTGCATCTACGTGGCGCAGCAAACCATCACAATGTCTAGTCAACTAGACCACATCCAAGCAATGTTTGTATAATTAGCATCCCTGCTGCTACCTATTCTTATTTGTCATTTACGATTCAAATAATCGTAATCGTAATCGTAATCGTAATCTTTATTGGCTCAGGAGAGCCGTGGCACCGCGGAAAGGCGACAGCCCGTACCATGGAGGCCCGCGGTGCCACGTCTAGTGATGATGATTATGAGATGATATATACAAGGGGGGGACGACGAGGTCTTCTCAACATCGCAAGCACCGTAGCTTGAAGATTTGGGGTTTGCCAAGGCACTTCTACCAGCTGTAAGAAGTGTCTGGGCAAAATAAAAAAAAAAATCGGGCTGTATGTATGTTGATACTGCCTAAAACTTGGTCTGCCTCAACGGGGAAGATTCTCCCAGCTGTAGATGAGAAATTTAGCCATGCAGTGCCGTACAACCGCTAGCCTGGGGTCTTTAACGTCCATCCCGCAGTAGTGGTACACGACTCCACGCCGGTACGATGCTCATCAACATCGAAACGGGCAGGGGTGGGGATTGAACTCAGGATCCTGGGTTCTGCAACGGACCTTTCGCTCGACGTGCTCCGAGCTGGTGTGCGCTAGCCCAGCCGGCCACCGATCCCCCGATTTAAATAAAATAAAAACCCTTCACTGCGGAGTGTAGGGAAAAATCGGAGCTACGCTGGGGAACTCGCCGCCGCCGGGGGGGTCGGAAATGTAAGAGGGGGAGTGGGAAACTCACCGGGGCGGAGTCAAAAGAAGCTCCTCCCCTCCCTCGTGATGTGGCATCGGAGAGATTCCCGCCGGAGGCGAGCTTAGCCCCCCAGGGGGGCTAAGCTCGGCGCGGCGAGATCGAGGCGAGTTCTCCGCCAAACTCTCCGACCGCCGCGATTGGTCGGCGCCGTGCATGACGACACGCGCAGACACTCCCTAGATCGTGACGTTAAACGGAGGGTTTGAGGCGGTCGGAGAGTTGCATATTCGGAACTCGCGGCGAGATGCGGTGACGTCATTGTGACGTGGCAAAAGCCGCCGCGGATGGGAAAAGCTTGCCGGCTCCGGCCTAGGCGAGTTTGGGCGAGTTGGGCGCGAGATCAAAAAGAAGCGTCCAAAACGGCAGCGTTTTCGTTCGTGTTTTGCCGTCGGCATAGGTATTTAAACCACGACAATGTGTTGGACATGGACGACGTTCATTATTAACAACACTATCGCCTCTCGAAAGACGTGGTAAGGTGGCTGTGCGATGAACTGCGTGGCGAACCGGGCTTGATGCGATGGAGCCGTGAATGGACCGTCGTCCCCGTCGTGAATCCTACATCCAAATTCTATAAAGTGAATCCTAGAAACAAATGTGTTTTTACGGCAATCTGCAACCAGGAATGTAATTTACCATTACCTACAGGCTTTTACAATTATTTTGATGGGTTGCTGTGCTGCATAGATGCAAGATAAACGCGCTTGATAAAATTGAAACTAAAACAGATGATAGAAGAAAAGCAATGAACATGAATGGCGCAGACTAACAACTGTGTAATTTCTTTCTCATCTTTCTCCCTCCACACCGTATTTTAACAAACAAATTGGCCGTTAGTTGTTTATACAGCAGGAGAACATGCCAGAACATTGCGACATTGTCACCTACTGTAGATAAGCAATTTAGCCAGTGCAGCATGACTGCTAGCCTAGGGTCTTTAACGTGCACCACGTAATAGTGATACACGACCGCATGCCGGTACGATGCTCATCAACATCGAAAAGGGCAGGGGTGGGGGTGAATCCACGATCCTGGGTTCTGCAGCGCGAGCTTTCGCTCCACGTGCACCCTATTCTGAAAAAAAAATATATATATATATATATTGTGGCTGTGTGGCGGTGTGGGGTGAGAAAGATGAGAAAGAAATTACACAGTTGTTAGTCTGCGCCATTCCTGTATGTTTTTTTTTCGTCTATACTCTGCTTTAGTTTATATCTTTATCAAGAGCGTTTTTCTTGCATCTACGTGGCGCAGCAAACCATCACAATGTCTAGTCAACTAGCCCATATCTAAGCAATGTTTGTATAATTAGCATCCCTGCTGTTACCTATTCTTATTTGTCATTTACGATTTAAATTTAAAAAAATCGGGCTGTATGTATGTTGATACTACCTAAGACTTGGTTTGCCTCAACGGGGAAGATTCTCCCAGCTGTAGATGAGAAATTTAGCCATGCAGTGCCGTACAACCGCTAGCCAAAGGTCTTTAACGTCCATCCCGCAGTAGTGTTACACGACCGCACGCCGGTACGATGCTCATCAACATCGAAACGGGCAGGGGTGGGGATTGAACCCAGAATTCTGTGTTCTGCAACGGGCCTTTCGCTCGACGTGCTCCGAGCTGGTGTGCGCTAGCCCAGCCAGCCACCGATCCCCCGATTTAAATAAAATAAAAACCCTTCGCTGCGGAGCGTAGGGAAAAATCGGAGCTACGCTGGGGAACTCGCTGCCGCCGGGGGGGTCGGGAATGTAAGAGGGGGAGTGGGAAACTCGCCGGGGCGGAGTCAAAAGAAGCTCATCCCCTCCCTCGTGACGTGGCATCGGAGAGATTCCCGCCGGAGGCGAGCTTAGCCCCCCAGCTCGGAGCAAGTGGCGCGAAAGCTCGCGCTGCAGGACCCAGGGATCCTGGGCACAATCCCCACCCCTGCCCGTTTCGATCAGGATGAGCATCGTACCGGCGTGCGGTCGTGTATCACTACTACGTGGTGCACGTTAAAGACCCCAGGCTAGCGGTTGCACTGCACTGGCTAAATTGCTCATCTACAGCGAGTGACTCGTCGCAACTTTGAAATGGCTGACCTGCTACACGCTGTATAAATATCCACGCAACCCCAATTATTATCCTGTAGGGAGCCTATACAGGAACTCTACGAGAGGCTAAAGCTCCTCTACCCTGGGAAAAGTGGCGCCATTCATTGTTGTGGAAATGCTCGAGGCAGGTGCCGCGCGCCACTTTGGGAAGAACATGGCGTCTGAAATCTAGCTCAGTGCTGCGCTAGAGCTGCGCTGTGCCGCCGTGATCTTCCCAAGGACTGCACGTTGCACGCACCTTCGTGCATCGACGCACCTTGCGCTACTTTTGAAACATGAAGGAGAGGCTAAAGCCCCTTGATAAAGGCGTCTTTTACACGTATCGCCAACCATTGTTGTGGAAACGCGCAAGTCGCGTGCGACGAGCGGCTGCTCCGCCGCCATTCGCTTCGAAGTGCCGCTCATCTCAGTGCCGCGCCCACTTTTGCTTCCAAGGGCGGCTCGAGACAAGGGCATCGTGTACTGGCGTATTTGTCACTACTTGCAAGACAAACTCAAGCACATCGAGGGGCTTTACGGGAGGCGAACCGCGGTGGGGGGGGGGGGGGGGGGGGGGGTACTGTTTTTGCAAGCAGCGTCTAAGTGCAGTTCTGTAACTGAGCTAATCTAATAACGTTGATACTTCCTATACATGACTTGCATTGATGTCACATGAGCGACCATTGCGGTGTCGGCAATGGTCGGATCATACATTGCGATGGACGCATAATACATCGCAAATGTATGATGCGCGTACCGCCTGCATAGTGCATTTCACACTGAAATTGTTTTTCTCGACAAACGCAAGTATAGGAATGACCAACAGCACGGAACAGTGACGTCACGTAGAAGCTGTCTCTAGCCAGGATCGCAAACTTTAAAACAAACCTGATCATAAGGTCATGTCACCGCACGTGCTGGCAGAAAGTTGTGAACACAGTCATCATTACACACCATCAGAGTTGTTACTGGTAGACGATACGTCGTTTATTCACAGCTCTCGCTAGTATTTCACGCCATCAAAGGTGCAGTTCTCGACAAATGATAAGATACACTATCTACCATCTCGTGCTCGTGCCCAGATATGAATACGGTGTATTGACGATTTGCAGAACGCTGTATTGGCTGCTCGTTCTGCATGCCAATTATCGCCTTGTTCTGCACGTGCTTATCAGTAGAGGTTTTAGTACTTGTTATGCACGTGAACGAAAGAACCAACCCACCTACATCAATTTTGTGCTTCGTCTATACTAGAGGTGCCGGAAATCTCTCAAGACTCTTCGGTACAGAATGTTGCTATTCTTACCAAAAATAAAAAATAAAAAATAAAAAAAAACTTTAGCAGTGTTGTAGCTCTCGTTACTTTAAATTAAAAGAAATGAGTTACCACTCGACGTTACTTCAAAATAAAATTAACGTGTATACGGCGAGGATTCTTACACGTTCGCTCAAACCTGAAAAAAAAAAGAAAAAAAAAACAAAAAAAAAAACACAGCTTTTCGCATTATTTCTTTCTGCGGCCTTCGTCTCCGGTTGTTGTTGCTTATTTCTGTGTATGCATTACTCGCTCGCCCGCGCGTTGGCTCTTTAGATTTCCTTTGTTTTTTCGGCCAGGAAGCCAGTTTCCTACTCAAATTCAAAGTTTATTGACTTCTCTTTACAAAAGAAGAGAGGGAGGAGGGGAAGCCAGCAGTCCAAACCTGCTTTCCTTTTTCTCGCATTCGAAGGTCGGGGAGGTATCGTAACCGGAGGAAAGTCGAGTTACACGATTCGAATCACGAAACGTTTTTGTCCCGCGCGGTCAAGAGTGCGGTTCGAACGACGCTTTTCGCCGAGGCTCCTTATTTTCCCGTTTCCAATTTCTAGGGATTCAAAGGTGCTACGATGAGCGTAAAAAACCGCGGTCATCCGGCTCGTGCGTCACCCAGAAGGCACGATCTGCAGAAACGCAGGACATGAATCATATGCGGACACGCCTCACGCATGTTGGAAGCATGTTTGCCTCATACATGCTTGCAACATGTCCGCAGACCGTTCTTTGTCCGTCCCACGAGAAAGAAACAAGCTTCAGACAGTAGGGAGTTTTAGGGAACCGTTTTTACACATCATATACGGTACGGTGGGCCCTCCGGTACGAACTGCGCATGTGCGAGTCTCCTGTGGTAGCGCATGCGCAGTGGGTACCGGAGGGCCCACCGTACCGTATCATATGTGCAAAAACGTTTCCCTAAAACTCCCTAGTAATAGTTTTAGGGAACCGTTTTTGCCTGTCCGATACGGAACGATGGGCCTTCCGGTACGAACTGCGCACGCTCTACCACAGAAGACTCGCACATGCGCAGTTCGTACCGGGGGGGCCCATCATACCGTATCGGGCATGCAAAAACGGTTCCCCAAAACTCCCTACTGTCCGCAGACTGTCTTTCGTGTGATGCATTAACAGCGTTACCGAGGCTTACTGGTTAACAGATTGGTGTATGAATGCATGACTTGATGTCTGCGAATACGAAACGTTTTGAAATGACTCGTTTTTTCTTATTTTTCTTCCCTTAAGATCTGGAAGTCCTGGCAAGAAAATGTAAGACATAAAGTACTCCTCTACGTTACTGAAAAATAATAACTTAAGCTTGTTACCCGTTATTGGTTTGAAAACGTAAACAATCACTACGTTAGCAAAAAAAAATAAATTGCTGCCTCTTTTTCTTTTTTGTTTTTTTCTTTTTTTCGTCATCTTTTTTTTAAGTTTTTGAACGAGGAATACGCTCCAGGATCGTTCGAAGTCCCCTAAGTTTGGCGGGCGATGTCTCCCCGGTCAAATTTAGCGGAGGAAATCGTGCGCCTAATTAGCGGCGAACGTACGTTTTGTCGCTACACATCAGGCGCAGCTGGATATATTGATTACGCGAGCCCAGTAATGTACATTCTACGAAGAGTAACAGGTTGCCGGTAAAGGGGTATCTCTACAGGACACTTCAGAACGCGTAAAGCGACACTTCACCGCCATATGAAGTAAAAGTTCCGGCCGTCCGTCTTCATTTGGGACATCCACCAGGCAAACATCGTACGGCTTTCCTCGTCGCCTGCTCTCCTTTTCTGTGACGTAGGTGCTCGTCATAAATTGACGTCGCACTGCACGTTTAGGGCACGATGGGTGCACCGATGATAAGAAGGCGAGACAAACGGATCACAACGAGCAACCCGAAACAGTGTACAGTCACAACTTGCGGTCGAGAACACTGGCTTGCATTAAAAACGCAGAGACCGGCGCGGATTTAGTAAACACGAGCCCTGAATTTTTTTTTTTTCGCTTACACACGATACGTGTGAAACACTAATCTCGTAGCGCTTGCACCGCGTGCGGCAATGCCTTCCACGCGAGGACTCCAAGCGATGAGCAGCCAGCGCACACTGCAGCTGGAGCCTGCTTGTGGCTTGGCGGATTTCCAAGGGACCAGTTTGGCGGATAACAATATTTCTAGTCTGCGTCGTGTTCCTTTTTCTTTATTATTAGTTTTCTTTATTTGTTTTTGTTTTTTATTTCTTTTTTTTTATGATTCTTCCGTTCGCAACAAATTAGGGCCGCAAAATGTTTTTGTTTGTTTTTTCAGGATGGAATTTGTGGAGAGCCTGTCCTCGTCGTTCGGCTCCCCGACTCGGATCGAGCCGCCGTGACACAGCAGAAATATGTGTTCTTCCAAGCGTACTCGGCGCCTGCGTCGCCGCCGCCTTGGGTGGCCCGACCGACGCGAGTTTGGCATTCGAGGAGCAAATCATGAATTCTCCCATGACTCGCAGCAGGCCGCCGGGTAGTGGCGTTGCGCAGGTGCCGCTTAGAGCCAGCATCCGACGACATACCTGAAGCCGAGATAACGAGGGAAGCCCAAAAACAAAAGCTGAAAGAGCGGTAGCAGCGCCCAAAGGCAAGAAATCGTATCTATTGACGTCAAAACCTGATAGCGGTCGTGGGCCGACCCTAATGGCTGAGGCCGCATGATATCATGCGGGCATGTTTGTTCGTCGAGTGTCCGGAATTTTCACGCTACTTTCACACTCGAGAGCCTCCGACGCTCGAGTCTATGGGCAGATTTGCTGCCATGGGTTGTCCGTGCGCTTACCAACGAACTGCCTCGTAACAGAAGGTAAAGCTTTCGTCACGTGTCGCACAAAGAAAGGCGAGAAATATTGCAAGTACAACGATTTTCAAGTTCTTAGGGTGAAGAAAAAAAAGCGGAGCTTCAAGGCGAGTAAACGCGTTGATCTACACTCCGGCACGCTGCCAGATGAACGCGGGAGAAATAAGTAAAGCAAAGCTCTGCAATCTTCATTTCGGAGAGAGCGACAAGCTCGGGACCGTTTGCTTTAGGCACGGGACGCCCGTCGAAGCATTCGACATCGGTCAGGTTGCAGCGTGAAACAGATACGATAGGGCATCCCCTGGGATGCAACTCCCGCTTTCGCGAACCGCTTGCGCCACGGACGCTCGATACGAACGGACATCGAACCGAGTCATCGCCTGTGGACCACGAAGTGAGGACGTGAACGAGGATCGATCATGGGCACATCGTGGGACAGGCCGAAGTGACCGATCGGCGCTGGTCGCCCGACTGTCCAATAGCTCACGGACTCGAGAAGCCTTTGTGTGGAAGCTTAAAGAGACTCGGTGAACGCGTCAGAACATCCCGAAGTGCGTTAATGACGTCGACGATGACTGAGTACTAGCTGACATAAGCAGCTGCAAGGGGGAAAGGACACGGCCATAACTTTTCCTCGAGAAGAACCGAGAGGTAGCAGTACAAAAACGGCTTGGTCTCACTTGAATACTTCGCAAACTTCTCTTCACAAATTTCCGTGACTACGCCGAAAAAAAAAAAAATAATAAGGAACTTTTTTTGTGAAGTTTATTTTACGTTGTCGTGTCGAAGACGTCGAAGTTTTGTGTGCTGGGATTGACGCAACACAGTGATGAAACTTCGTCCTTCGACCTCCAGTCTCGAAAAGCCGGTGAGGTGCAGCGAGTTGCTGTGGAATTTTGTGAAGAAGCCTTTTTTGCGGTCAGCGTAACCGTCCGGTCGACGAATTCCTTCATGCAACAGTCAACGCAAAAGCGTACCACCAATGGTTTAGCGTGAATTTTTACCGAAAGTACGTTGCAAATCAGAAATGAGTGCTCTTTGAGCAACACTGCCAGCACGTTCTATCCTCTAAAGCCGGGGTCCCACTGCTCATACATCATACAAACGACAGTCTGCAAACTCGAGCCATCGCAATATCCGCGGTTCGAATGCCGCGTGCCCAGGTTACTCCTTGAACTCATTGCCATGCGGCACTCGAAGCACGAATCTCGCGGTGACTCGCATTGGAATCTCTATGCAGACTGTCTTTTGTATGATATGTATAAGCAGTGTGACCCCGATTTAAGACACAATTAAAGGTAAGTTAGAGGCGCGTGCTCCCCCAATCGTATGTTTCTCATCCAGTTTCAAAGTATACGCACAACCGCTCATAACACCACACGTTATTGTGAACCGTTGAAACCACGGAACAATAAAATATATGGGCCCTTCCCAACGCAGAATGAGATACTATTCTAAAGCAAGTCATTATAGAGACACTGGTGATTCTTCAACCCGAGGTGCAATGCTGGAAGGTCGATCTTGAGAAGAACTGCTCGCTACGAATCGCAGCTTCTCACGCTCAAATCGGGGACGGCATCACAGTACCCTGTGTCCTGCAAGCCCGAATAAACTACATGGTTAAGGTGACTGCATGGTTGACCATAATTTTTAGCTCACAAAATTCGAAGGTCAAAACGTTCCATATTCCTTTTTTGTTTTAGTCCCGCGTTGCCTCTTAACCCCGCGTTGCGAGGTTTAGAGGCGCTAGAATTTGAGGCGTTCAGAGGCGAACTACACAATGGGCGTCGTTCGTATACAGCGGGGAGACGGCGTTCCCCTTCTCCTTGGAGTACAGCGACAGTGAGGGAACTGCGGCATCACGTGCCCAGCGTTGTGCAACCTTCCTCGCGAGACAATGAGCCGACGGCGGTGGCTTTTAGGCTGGCGGGACGCTGAATTACAACGATGTCTGACACGACGCGCCGAAAGCCAGCCGAGCAGCTTAGCGTACCCCGGCGCGAAATTAGACGCGACGACACCTTCCTGGCGACCCTTATGCGGATGATCGAGCTTAGCGCCCAGGCATATTGCGCTGTAATGTCACGAGCAAATCGTGGAACTTGTAGCGCTTGCAGACCTTGAGACTCGTCGGCCGCCTATAGGTTTTATTCTTTCATTCGTAATCTGAGGAAGGTAAAAATTAAAAAAAAAAAAAAACACTGGCTATTGACTTTTTAATTAATTGTTACTTCCCTCGAAGATGCAAAGAAAACAAATTTGACATACAGATGAAATGTAAAATGAAAATATGGGACTAGAAGTAAAAAAAAAAGGCGAAACGAGACAACGACATTTCGTAGCAACGTCCCGTACTTCATATAAGAACCTATCTACACGTTTCCCCTCACCCTGCATGTACACAATGAGGCGGTCATGAGACAGTACGTGCGAGTTCAACCGGGGTGTTATCTATCTATGCTACGGCCGAATGCGGCATGTACGTTCGTATTAAGGCTGGGTCACACATTTGCAACGGTTGCATTTGCAGCATTTGCATGCAACCAAAACGACCGTACCGACCAAAACACCGCAACAACCGCGACTCGTGGATTGCTTCGCGAAGCTACCCCTTGCATCGCTCGCCATGCTGTGCACGACGAACACTTGTCCCGGTGACTGTCGTTACGGTCGTTTCCGTTGCATGCGAATGGGCCCGACGCAGATGTGTGAATCAGCCTTTAGACACGAGCGTTGCGTCGACGCTGGGCTTCTAAATCGGCTCCAACCGATCCGTCAGCGAGCGCTCGGTGCCCCATCAGCGCGTTCACGGCGTCACGAGCGACGTCTCGCGCCGGGTCGAGGAAGAGCCCACCGGCCTTGGGGTGTTTGTTGCTCGGGCCCCGTCGAGCGAAACCCCGAGGCTCGGCTGCCATTAAATCAATGGATGTGTTGCCACTAAAGTCCCGTCGCGCTTGTCACCGCCGATAGCCGTTCGTCATAACAGTGTACACGCGCACGCGACGAACAGGCCTTATTTTCGTTCGTCTACTCCGGCTTATCCGGCGTCCCCTTTTTACCGGGGCACGAATATTAGCGGACATCGATTTTCCTCGCGTATTGCGTAGCTCACATCCGCCAACCACACTATCGGGAAAGTGGGGGAGATGTTTTAGGTGGCGAAAGAGCACGGCATACAGCGCCACGACTGGGGATCAAGTGCGGCTAAAGTAACTTACTGGAAATTTCACAGCGCTGGTCAGCGAACATAGGTGAGCCCGACACGTGACTGCGCCCCTTCAGTAGAATACAAAAAATAAACGCGACGGGTTGTTTGCTCCCTATACGCTCCGTCTGCAACGTCACGCAGCGATGTTGCAGACGGAATATCGGAATGGTTATTCAAAACTTTTGAAGCAACGTCCTTATAGTTGCCTCCACAATCGCAAACAGTATGAGCTGAAACTTTGGCGTACCTGCCAGATATTTTTTTTTTTTAATTTTTTTTAGAGAGGTATATTTTGTACAAGGAATGGAATGCGAAGATGAACTGCCATACTTGGGACTATTTGACAGATTAAAAACTAATAATACAGCTTGACCGTAGACGCAATCAAAATTCCGGATCGGGTGTTTCAACTCGTATTGCCCTTGGAGGTACAGTGTGCAAATACCCCACCAAAGTATTTGACCCTACTGTGCACACGTTCCCCTCCCACCTCCCCCTCACCTCCTCCCCCAAAGCACGATGTCTCCTTCGCCCTCATTTGCATAAAGGAAGATGAAGAGGGAATGGGATGGGATACAGCCCTATAATCGCGTGTGCGCTCTCTTCGCCGAGTATTAAAAACCTCCGCTTTCTATTTCTTTTTTTTTTTCGGGAAAATTTCTTCGCGACGATTAGCCAAAGCCTGCGCTCTTATTTTTCTAACCTTGTTTGCGAATAAAGATAGAAGAGGAAGGGGGCACGTCCATTCACTCGAGGGCAAGAGAAAGCCACGCTGCTCTCTTCTGCTGATCACGAAACCAAACGGAGACGTGCGCCAATTACCGCTGAGGAGAAGAAGCGGCGACTCGAAGAGCGGTACAGGGGCTAAACATATCATCTCTCCGGCCGGAGACGCACGCAAAGCACGTGCGACAGAGGGTCGTTAGAAGCGCGCGCTGCGAGAAAAGCAAGCGAACTTGTGCGGCTCTCTTACAGACGTCCTTCTTGCAGTACATATTCGCAGGCGTCTTCCCCAAAGCAGCCATGCTGGTAACTGTAATGGACTCGAGTGCTGCACCAATGCGTACAAATGCTCTTGCTCCTCCACGATTTGGTGTACGATCCATATGGCGATTTTTTCTAGTGCTCAAGCAGCGGGGGAAGGTCACGCATCTAGACTATCAATATATATCGTTTTCACGTTACAGTCGTTATGTTTCCCAACATAACATTCTATACTTCGTTACATCTTAAAAGTGCCCTGAGGAGGCTTCTGGGATCGCCTGAATATGGCGGAACTCAGATTGCGGGCTCTAAGCAACCTAGAAATTCATAAATCGTAACGATGCGCGGCAGATTTCCCTATATAAAAAAACAAACAAACAAAAAAAAAAGATCGAACACGCCGAGGTCATTTCCGGCGTTACGGCAGCTAGGACGTCATGTGACCAATGAAAACTCGACATTTCGTTAAAGTTGCAAACGCTGTTATTACAAAATGCGTATGCTTTTTGTAGATGATAAAAGCAAATAAGAGTTGTCGAAAAATGTTAATTTTTCTTGGAGGGGCAACATAATACTGCAAAAATCGTCTCAAAAACAACGCACTGTGCTGTCGTTTTTTTTTTTTTTTTAAGCGGGAGTGATGTGTCGTGAGCTCTTGCTGGGGTTGAATCGTAGTCCGGGCAACGAGCCGTGCGCATTCGAGATTTCACTCCGCGGTTCCCCCGGTCGGAGGTGCGAGGATCCTGCGCTTGGTTTATTTGGGTCGTACCGAATAGTATGTACCTTTATTAACATTGTAAAAGTGTAACTGCTTTAGTTAGCGCATTTTTCTTTACCACTGAACGATGTTAAACTTCGCTGTACTTCAGGCCCTAACCGCTGTTCCGTGGCAGGTATGTTAAAACGAACCACTATTCTAAGGAAAATAACAGTCGAAAGGTATGTAGAGTGTGTTCAAAGTTCGCCAGCATTCCGATGGTGCTTATATATTGGTAATATGCCCGTCCTGTCACTATATGAAAATGACTCCGCCGTGCATCTTTACGGGCGGCTAAAAAAAAAAATCAAAACGTAAAACATGAAGTATGCGGGCTATGGAAAGGTGTGTAGTTTTACTAGTGCCTATGTTGCGCAGCTTTTATTGGGCACCTGTTCTCTGGCTTCTCCCTATTTTCAAAGGTTTCGGGAGTGCGGATGATGTTTTGAACGCAGAACAAGCATTTCAACACATATTCATGAGCAGAAAAGATAAAGCAGTACTTATTTCTTGCAAATTAGAAAATATTAGGTAACTTTCAATTTATTTTGATCATCTGCATGCACAAAGAGTTACTTATCCAGTGTTACTGCGTAGTTCTTGGCATACCCCTTGGGTTTCCAGATGTCCTTCGCTCGTTTGGCACGTATATCCCCCAAGCTGGAAAGCGCCGACGCCGTTTTCCCGCTTTCAGTGTCTGACAGTGCACATAAATACACGCAGGAAGCGATTTTAGCACCGTTTTTCATGCCACAAATTTCGAATAAAAACGCCGAAACTGACTAACTATTTCGACCGCCTGACTGAGAAACGTTCCAATCTACCTAGTAGGTACGAATTATTCGTGATATTTGCTCTTATAATCGAGGGCAGAGAGAAAATGCACTAACTTTTTCCCCGTAGAAAGGCATCATCGGAAGTCCATTTCCGACTGGTTGCTGTGTGCTTCAATTTGCCACAGCACACTAGCACCAGCTGAACCTCTAGCGTACATTATAACAATTCTATGTACTGCGTAGTACAGTGTTTTTTTTTTTTTTTGTCATCTAATTTATGACGTATACAAGGCTGCACGCGAGGTGAGAAAAGGCTTTCCGGGCTGTTTTTGCGGCGTTCGCAATGCCAACGAGACACACGAAAGCGGTCTGTGAAAGCAATGCCGCCCAGAAGGCACGACGTGCCGGTTAGTGGGTCTCCGACCCGCCCCATGGCGGCAAACACATCGAGGCTCGACAAAAGACGGGTGCTTATAGCGTCCGTCTTGGCGTCACCGCGTGGTAGCGTCGCGCTCGTCGTGAGACACTGCACGACGCTGTGGCGGCGATGCTAACGCAAGCTAGGCGACGGTGCGTACGTCCGTCCACTATAGTGGTAGCGTTTGGGGGGGGGGGGGGGGCAGGTTTTGTTTCCTAGGCGGTATTGGTGGAACACGTGGCACGACTATATTTCGACTCGTCCTATACGATAGGCTAGAG